>NC_090192.1:25572889-25872889 GCF_024679245.1 Pseudorasbora parva | reverse complement strand
TGTGTGATATTTTCCCCCATCTAGCGGTGTAAAGGTATATGACCATCCAGTGAATAATAGTTTCTGTTCCTCTCGATTCTGATTTCGTTTCGGTGGCCAATTTAGTCCAAGATTAACATGGCAATCCCCGTCTTCACATTCGACCGATGCCATCGAGTGTTAAAACCCGAAAGGCGAAGCTTGAATTTACGAGAATGTCCCTCTTTGGCTAATGTACTTTCGAGATGGAGGGGCAACATGGCGACCGCCATTCGAACCCCTCACTTGTATGTATTTTCAATGGCATATTATAAACTTACGAGAATACTTTATTACTTAAAAGAAGTTAATATACATTAATGAGCCCATATATTTTTGAAGAACTAAGTGTTTTTAGCTAAGAATAAACTAAAAAAGTTACACAGTGTAGCTTTAAGAAAAATTTAACTGACATTACTTTTGTCATTTTAAACAATAATCATAATAACAGCAATATCCGCTGAGAACTCTGTTCTGTCTGAAGCTGGGTCAGCTGGCTGCTGAAGCTTAAATATCTGAACAGCATTTTTCAAAGGCTTAAATATAGACTGAAGACCTACTTCGATTTTGGCCTAGTTCAAACTTTCACATGCACAAGCATGTGGGCACAGAGTCACACTCACATTAGAATAAAGATGGTGTTTTACATGTGAAATCAATTTACGTAGTTGACCAATATGGATTTTTTTAGTGGACATTTTTCCCAGGTGTTTGTTACCTCCATGTCTCCAGTGTTGGACGTGTCTCCGCGACTGACCCCGTTGTCTCGGGAGCGGGGTGGTTTCCAGGTCCTCTCCTGAGTCGTGCGGTTGTAGTAGAAGTTTCTTCCACTCGAATCTTTGTGCGTTTCCCAGTCGCCCAGGATGTGCAGAGGGGAGGAAGTGGGAACAGGTGGGAGAGATGACTGAGAGATCTTCAACTCCTGGAGGTTTGTGTACACGGGGGACTCGGGTCGACCCTGTCCGGTGGGAGAGATGCCCTGCAGACAAAACAGAGAAAGAGGAGCAAGTCAGAGGAAAATTGTCCTACAGGAAAATAAGTACACACATCTGCCAAAGCAAGAAGGCCAAGAGAAACAAAAGCAGCTAATAAAACTGTGATTGATTCTGCCAGGCAGTGGAGAAATTCTGAGAGAGATCCAAGATTCACAGGGGGCTCCAAGAAACATCTGCCAATTATTTTATTGATGCGCTCATGGCTGACAACTAGCTGGACTAGTGGACTTTCACACAGATTACTTAAAACAACTCATGTTTTAAATGAGAATAAAGCATGGGGAGAATTCAATAAAGTTAAAAAAGTAAGCATGGGAATAGTTGCATATGATTTACCAAGACAGAACAATGGGAAGAGCCAGTTTGAAAAAAAAAAAAATCAAGACATCACAAAATGACCAACTCTAATTAATTTTTAAGTGCAATCTCTGTTTTAAATATATTAACCAGTCCAGGCCAACACATAATTAATGTTTTTTGTTAAATAAATAAATATAATAAGTTGCTTTGGAAAAATAAGTTTCTTAATTAATCGATTGTAAATGTAATGTCAGTAAAACAGCCCAGTAGTTCAGTGGAAATGTCTAGTTAGTACACAAAGTATAGAAGTCAGTCAATTAAGAAGTCAGTCACTCTTGCAGTTGCTTGAACGAGTTATTTTAGAGAGTGTCTCTTCCTCATTACTGCAAAAGAGACAGCGTTCTCACTGCTGAGGTGATGTAACCCATTGTAAGATTCACCAAAATGAAAACAAACCACATAATACAAAAGCACCTGAAAACTCACATATACAGGAAGAACAGAAATAGAAGCGAGTCTCTCACCTGAGAGGAACAGAAACTACTCTTCCCAGAACATCAACAAAGTCACCAGAGACTACTTGACTTAAAACCCTAATACTGCAACTAGTAAGTGGGCATACACAGCATCTATGAATGCATACACATATGCAATAGGGTGACCCGTCAGGGGTGCAACATGGCACAAGTCTGAGGACCAATCAAACAAATCAATTGCTAAGCCTTGAAAAAATCTGACACAATTCCTGTTTTTATGGAAAGATCTGTTGGCAAAGATCTCAAATAGTCTGAATATTTGGAAGAGGTCTGCTGGCTAATCCATCCTGTCATGCATGGAAACATATGGGACTTCCTGCCATACTGAAATAATAAGGTTTATCATGATAATAGACTCAAAGCTGCTCGAACCTTTTCCACTGTCCTGTGTGACTGTGTGGCGTTGGGCAAAAGAAAATCCCAATATTACATTCAACTAAAGGCATTTCGCAATACACTATACTACAGTGCTAGTTCTCTTTCAGTTTACATAATAAAATAATATAACCTCAAATTCATATTTTATATCCATATATTTCTTTATGTGGTAAGTAGCTGTGGGTTATGTGTGATCATGACCCGCTGACTTACATAACCCTTTAATTACAAATTACATACAAAAAAAAAAAAATACTTAAAACTATTAAATATTGGAATAGCAAAAAAAAAAAACAAGAAAATAAACTGCTGCAGCAAACCTGATTATATTTGAAACATCTCTTTCACTGTAAAAAAAAATTATTTAGAAAAAAAGTTACCTGGTTGCCTTAAAATTTTGAGTTCATTGAAATTAAAATTTTGAGTTAATACAATGAACATTTTTTGAGATTTGACAACCTTTATTAAAATATTATTAAAAGATTTTGTAAGCATATTGGGGAATTGTGTGTGTTTTATACCTGATGACGCAGTGAAACGTGCCAAATAGTGCTATTTTCATGATTTATAAAATGTTTTATGTGGTTCAGATACAAAAATATTTTGAGTTTCTATTTATTAAACAAATTTCCTTCATTGTATCAACTCAAATTTTTTATTTCAATAAACTCAAAATTTTAAGGCAACCAGGTTACTTACTTTTTTTAAGTTAAACTGACAAAAAACAGCAATAATTTTTTACAGTGTTGAAACATTCGTTTCACTTTTAAACACACACCAGTTGAACAAAGAAATAAAACACGTCACAAATACAATATAAAATGAACAATAAAAGTCGTATCTATTTAAATTATCAAAATTATTTATAATGCAAAGTACGATATTACCAATTGTGCATCGTATCACATCATACACGCTTGAAATGAAACATTACAAAAGCATTACACATTGGTAAACTTCACCTTCTGACTCCTGCTTGTCTCTTGAGCTGTAGGTCTTTTTCTCTTCAATCTGATGGAGATACTGAAACTCTCCACTGAAATATACAAAACTCAACCCTTGTTTGCATATCTGTCTCTGTGCATGTGGTTGAGACAGCGCAAGAGACACTCTATCTACAAATAAACACTGTTAGAGAGACCAGCCTCTACTGGAACCTTTCATAAGAAAGCTGACCTCAAAACAGCTCAAACAGTAAAGTTAATTTCAATCAGTATATGTGCGATGTTGCGTGCACAAACAGAAAACAAGATGAACGTATTCAAATCCATGCTCAGCCACATGCCTCCACATGGAAATCTGTAGAGCACACCCAAGAGGAAATGCACAGCACACACATATACGTGGTAACAGCTGTGAGTGTGCATGAATTAAAACCAGAGAGAGATTTGAGTATGTGCTCATAATAAATGCAGTCAGGATGCAGGTTATGAAGTGTCTTTAAGCAAGTATATGGAATGAATGCCGATTTGTTTCATGTTATGAGAAGTCTGTTGTTCCAGAGATATTTTCGGATTAGATGTTCAGATATGGATGCTAATGAAGTCCTTTGTGGTTACCAGTCACACACGAACACAGGAATCTGATGGCTTCTATTCCACATACGCCTTTTCATTCAGACAGCACAAAGGTACAATAGATGCAACTGCGCCAGTCACTGTAATGTGAATTCTGCAAGCTTTTGATGCATTTTCTTGAAGCAAGCAAATATTCCTTCATCTTTCGATGAATCATCATCATCCATTCATGCATATGTCCATCATGCTTCATGTGCCAACCACTCCTTTATGCTTGTGGTACACAATGAGAGCTATTCAAATCATAATTGACATACATATTATCTTATACACCGATCAGGTATAACATTATGACCACTGACAGGTAAAATGAATAACACTTATTATCTCTTCCTCACGCACCTGCTTGTGGGTCAGATATATTAGGCAGAAATTGAACATTGTGTCACATGAACATGTGTCAGAAGCAGGAAAAATGGGCAAGCGTAAGGATTTGAGCAAGTTTGACAAAAAGACAAATTGTGATGGCCAGATGATGAGCATCTCTAAAACTGCAGCTCCTGTGGGCTGTTCATGGTCTGCAGTGGTCAGTATATATCAAAAGTGATCCAAGGAAGGGACAGTGGTAAACTGGCGACAGGGTCATGGGTGGCCAAGGCTCATAGATGCACATGGAGACCGTAGGCTGGCCTGTGTGGTCTCAAGAAGTTAATGCTGGTTCTGATAGAAGGGTGTCACTATACACAGTGCATCGCAGTTTGTTGTGTATTGGGCTTCATAGTCGCTAACCAGTCAGGAAGACCATGCTGACCCCATTGACCCCTGTTTACTACTCTAAGGTCCAGTTTTAACACCCACTGTAGGCGCGTTTGACGTGTAGAGGGGTCATTATAGGCACTTTGATTGGTCTGTAACTACGGAGCCCCATACGCAGCAGTGCAATCCACTGTACCTTCCATAACCATCATTACACTTTTGTGTTACTTGTGTCGGATGAGATAACCTTAACTGCCCTTGTGCATAGATGAGCCTTGGGCGCCCGACACCCTGTTGCCAGTTTGTGGTTTATCCCTCCTCGGACAGCTGTTGGTAATTTCTCACCACTGCTGACCAGAAGTAACCCACAAGCCTTGCTGTTGCAGAGATACTCTACTCGCACTGTATGGTCCACATGGAGATCTAATCTCATCATCAAAGTCCATCTTTGACTAAAATAAGAAACTGAAAAGTTTTAAAAATACTGTAAAGTTAAGATGCATTAAAAAATAATGTCATAAATTGATTTATTAATATGTCATAAATTGATTTAAATTGATTTATTTTTGATTTAAATTGATTTATTATAAATTGATTTATTTATCAATTAACTTCTATAAACTAAGTCAAATCAATATTTGGTGTGACTACCCTTTGCGTTTAAAACAGCTTTTGAGCAAATTAATTTAATAATTGATGCTTTTTATAACAGAAAAGAATCAACACTGATCTGACTGAACAACAGCCAAAATGTATAATTTCCTGTTATCACTGTAAAGCTGTTTTGAAATAATTTGTATTGTATAAAGTGCTATATATATATATATATATATATATATATATATATATATATATATATATATATATATATATATATATATATATATATATATATATATATGCGGTGACTACTGTGTATATTCTCTAAAGCACTATATCAGATCCTCTGGTGTTCTCTTCTTGTGATTGGCCACTAGGGGTCCACATTAGACCATTAAACTGTGCGCCAATGAAAAATTATGTGCAACATGGTAACCTGCATTCCTTTCCCTCCTAAGCACCTCACCAGTGTGTGTGTGTGTGTGTATGTGTGTGTGTATGTGTATGTGTATGTGTGTGTGTGTGTGTGTGTGTGTGTGTGTGTGTGTGTGTGTGTACTTGTCTACCTATCTAACAGGGGACCTTGGCGTCGTTACACACTCACCAACAGGGGACCTCTGAGCCAAGAGGGGACATTTTTCAAGTCCCCTGTTGGTCATGCATTAAATCATGTGAAAAGGAAGTAAAACACTAAAGAAATGCTCTGGTGATTTTTTAAATGTTTGACCAAGTAAGGACCTACAGGTGTGTGTGTTTAAATCATGTTAAAATCAAGAAACAACACTCTGGTGAATTTTTAAAAATTTTGACCAAGAGGGGACCTAAGAGTGTGTGAGTGTTTAAGGCCATGCTCAGCAGCTCCCCTGTAGGCTGGAGCAGGAACTGTAATAGCCCTTAAACACACGTCGTTCACACACACACACACACACACTCCTCTATTGTTTGAATGGCCTGCTGTCCTCTGACTCTAGAGCTGCTGTTTAACAGGCTGCTTACTAAAGGAACAAACATTATATAGATTATATCTCTTTACTAAACACCCTGACTAGTTTCAAACTTTGCATTACTTTAAAATTAAATACTACAGGATCCAAGAAAAAACGATTAAAAAAAACTTTATTAAATTATAAAGGGATCTCATTCAATGCTTTTGTAAATATTTTTTGTTTCTGTGTATATATATATATTAATGATAACATAATTTTAATAATAACATTTTAATGACAGTGGCCTATAATTATTGAAAAATAATGCATTATTTTATTTATCAAAAAAAAAAGGTACGGTAAATAGAACAAACTTTGCATCTAAAGTTCTTTTAAACAAGTGTTAACATAGACATTATTAAAAACATTTTATATTAGCCAAGTATTTGTAAAAATAATGTGTGACTTTTGGCCCATATAAAAGGCCCATCTTACCACCTTATACATTTATGAGCTTTTTAAACTAACCACTTTTGATTTATTTATGTTTAACAAAATGATGCAGGTCCCCTGTTAGATAGTAAATCACGACGCCTGTGTGTTTGCTGTGACATTTCTTATCATCACAAACACACTGCAAAGATTGAGTTTTTACAGCAATAACTGAGTTTAAAGGGTTAAATCAAGCAGAAATAGCTCTCTAATGTATTAATTGCAGGTCATTATTGAATAGTGATTACGTTACACACACACTGACTCAGGTCCCCTGTTAGATAGTAAATCACGACGCCTGTGTGTTTGCTGTGACATTTCTTATCATCACAAACACACTGCAAAGATTGAGTTTTTACAGCAATAACTGAGTTTAAAGGGTTAAATCAAGCAGAAATAGCTCTCTAATGTATTAATTGCAGGTCATTATTGAATAGTGATTATGTTACACACACACACTGACTCAGGTCCCCTGTTAGATATTAAATCACGACGCCTGTGTGTTTGCTGTGACATTTCTTATTATCACAAACACACTGCAAAGATTTAGAGTTTTTACAGCAATACCTGGGTTTAAAGGGTTAAATCAAGCAAAAAGCTCTCTAATGTATTAATTGCAGGTCATTATTGAATAGTGATTACGTTACACACACACACTGACTCAGGTCCCCTGTTAGATAGTAAATCACGACGCCTGTGTGTTTGCTGTGACATTTCTTATCATCACAAACACACTGCAAAGATTTAGAGTTTTTACAGCAATAAATGAGTTTAAAGGGTTAAATCAAGCAGAAATGGCTCTCTAATGTATTAATTGCAGGTAATTATTGAATAGTGATTACGTTACACACACACTGACTCAGGTCCCCTGTTAGATAGTAAATCACGACGCCTGTGTGTTTGCTGTGACATTTCTTATCATCACAAACACACTGCAAAGATTTAGAGTTTTTACAGCAATAACTGAGTTTAAAGGGTTAAATCAAGCAGAAATAGCTCTCTAATGTATTAAATGCAGGTCATTATTGAATAGTGATTACGTTACACACACACTGACTCAGGTCCCCTGTTAGATAGTAAATCACAACGCCTGTGTGTTTGCTGTGACATTTCTTATCATCACAAACACACTGTAAAGATTTAGAGTTTTTACAGCAATACCTGAGTTTAAAGGGTTAAATCAAGCAGGAATAGCTCTCTAATGTATTAATTGCAGGTCATTATTGAATAGTGATTACGTTACACACACACACTGACTCAGGTCCCCTGTTAGATAGTAAATCACGACGCCTGTGTGTTTGCTGTGACATTTCTTATCATCACACACACACTGCAAAGATTTAGAGTTTTTACAGCAATACCTGGGTTTAAAGGGTTAAATCAAGCAGAAATAGCTCTCTAATGTATTAATTGCAGGTCATTATTGAATAGTGATTATGTTACACACACACTGACTCGGGTCCCCTGTTAGATAGTAAATCACGACGCCTGTGTGTTTGCTGTGACATTTCTTATCATCACACACACACTGCAAAGATTTAGAGTTTTTACAGCAATACCTGGGTTTAAAGGGTTAAATCAAGCAGAAATAGCTCTCTAATGTATTAATTGCAGGTCATTATTGAATAGTGATTACGTTACACACACACTGACTCAGGTCCCCTGTTAGATAGTAAATCATGACGCCTGTGTGTTTGCTGTGACATTTCTTATCATCACAAACACACTGCAAAGATTTAGAGTTTTTACAGCAATAACTGAGTTTAAAGGGTTAAATCAAGCAGAAATAGCTCTCTAATGTATTAATTGCAGGTCATTATTGAATAGTGATTACGTTACACACACACTGACTCAGGTCCCCTGTTAGATAGTAAATCACGACGCCTGTGTGTTTGCTGTGACATTTCTTATCATCATAAACACACTGCAAAGATTTAGAGTTTTTACAGCAATAACTGAGTTTTAAGGGTTAAATCAAGCAGAAATAGCTCTCTAATGTATTAATTGCTGGTCATTATTGAATAGTGATTACGTTACACACACACACTGACTCAGGTCCCCTGTTAGATAGTAAATCACGACGCCTGTGTGTTTGCTGTGACATTTCTTATCATCACAAACACACTGTAAAGATTTAGAGTTTTTACAGCAATACCTGAGTTTAAAGGGTTAAATCAAGCAGGAATAGCTCTCTAATGTATTAATTGCAGGTCATTATTGAATAGTGATTACGTTACACACACACACTGACTCAGGTCCCCTGTTAGATAGTAAATCACGACGCCTGTGTGTTTGCTGTGACATTTCTTATCATCACACACACACTGCAAAGATTTAGAGTTTTTACAGCAATACCTGGGTTTAAAGGGTTAAATCAAGCAGAAATAGCTCTCTAATGTATTAATTGCAGGTCATTATTGAATAGTGATTATGTTACACACACACTGACTCAGGTCCCCTGTTAGATAGTAAATCATGACGCCTGTGTGTTTGCTGTGACATTTCTTATCATCACAAACACACTGCAAAGATTTAGAGTTTTTACAGCAATAACTGAGTTTAAAGGGTTAAATCAAGCAGAAATAGCTCTCTAATGTATTAATTGCAGGTCATTATTGAATAGTGATTACGTTACACACACACTGACTCAGGTCCCCTGTTAGATAGTAAATCACGACGCCTGTGTGTTTGCTGTGACATTTCTTATCATCATAAACACACTGCAAAGATTTAGAGTTTTTACAGCAATAACTGAGTTTAAAGGGTTAAATCAAGCAGAAATAGCTCTCTAATGTATTAATTGCAGGTCATTATTGAATAGTGATTACGTTACACACACACACTGACTCAGGTCCCCTGTTAGATAGTAAATCACGACGCCTGTGTGTTTGCTGTGACATTTCTTATCATCACACACACACTGCAAAGATTTAGAGTTTTTACAGCAATAACTGAGTTTTAAGGGTTAAATCAAGCAGAAATAGCTCTCTAATGTATTAATTGCAGGTCATTATTGAATAGTGATTACGTTACACACACACTGACTCAGGTCCCCTGTTAGATAGTAAATCACGACGCCTGTGTGTTTCTCTCCTCAACCCCCACAACCCCCCACTCACAATTTACATTTCAATAAGGGAAGACTTGAAAAACCAGTTTGTGAACCACAGGCCAATAGAGCTCAAACTACCAATGTGGCAGAACCCTTCTCAAATAAACTAGAGAAGATGCTGGGATTTGCCCTGCCAAACTAAACTAAATTACAGTTTTTACAATCGCTAGGCCACATTTCTCAATACTTTGGTCATTTTCAAAACTTGTTCTCCAAACCAACTTTCTGCTTCACAGCAGTTATTTCACATTCAAAATCCACAAAAACTAACAAAACACTTAATTCATATCTCAAATCAAGTGCCAATGATCCACAGTTTAGCTTGCACAGACTGAAGTTGTGATCACTGTGTGAAGAGTTTTGAAAAAGTGACCAACATTTGTTTGACAAATTTGAGAGTGCCAGAGACTTTGACTAAGGAGAATATTCTGAGCACACTGTGTGATGTTATTGAGATCTTTTATGAAACTTTTTAGAGGTGACAAAAGTGAGAGTTCCAGAGTATCGAGCTGAAGAAAAAAGTCTGAGCACAGCATGCGATACTGTTGAGCTCCCTTCTGAAACTTTAGAGGAGACACATATGAGCAATCCAGTCTCTCTCGCCAAGGAGACAAATCAGAGCACAGTATGTGATGTTGTTGAGATCTCTTATGAAACTTTAGTGGAGATAAACATGAGAGAATGTCATTTTTTGTCTCAGGATAAACATGTGAGAAGCAGGAGACTTAGCCTTATGTCTCAATTTGATGTTCACTTGATCTCATTTCTGTCTAGGAGAAAGATGTGAGTTGAGAAGGAGATCTCAGGTTTGATTTTCCTTTCCTCTAGGTTGGCCCTTTGGTTCACAAACTGGGTTTTTAGGGCCCTATAAAATCCGTTTTATTTTTTCCCAAATTCCGTTTTTTCCGTTTTAATTTTTGCAGATTCCTTTTTTTCCGTTAAAATGTTTCGTAATTCAGTTTTTTTACCCTTTACTGTAATTTTGGTGAAAAAAGAGTGTGCTTTTAATGTTAATATAATACAACATAAAACAAAAAATAGGAATGACCTTAAATTTATCGAGGTAACAAACATCACATTTACTTTTTAGGACAAATATGATATTTGACATAACACAGCACTTCAAATACTTCAAATATTAATGGTTATTAGCTTTAAACTTTCCGGTAAAATAAATTATAATAGTTTATATAAGTTAAAATGAAAGTGCTCCATTAGCTTTTTCTTTCAAGTAATTTTTTTTTAAAAAGAACTAAAAAAAAAAAATCATAAGAATCATATTTTACAGTACTCTTAAGTACTCTTAAGTAAAACATTTAAATTTGAAAATTAACATAAAAAACACATTTCACCATGAAATCATGTAGTGAATTGTTCTGTGTGTTTAACAATCACCATTATGATATCCAGAGCTGTGAAAAATAAAAATACACGAAAACACAACACTGCCAGAAGTTTTTTTCCCCCAACTTCAAAGGCCCCTTTAAATGATTAAAACTAGATGCTTAATTTTAACTTTAAGGTTACTTATCGTGTAAACTACCCATATGCAGCATGTTAAATGCATGTTTGGAACAGAGGGGAAAACGGTCGCATTTGCAGCAGATATGCATTGCTGCCTAATGTGCACATTATAAATCAAAGCACGAGATGACAGGGGTCGAGCAGAACACAGGAAAATCTGACAGAATGGACAATATTGGTCTGTATGTGCAATACACGAGCGCGGCTCCCGCTCTCCATACGCAAAGCTTCTGCGCCGCCTGCGCGTGCAGTGTGAAACCGCCGTTAGCGTCGAGTTTCTTAACTTTTTCGCTGCCGAAAGCAGAGCCGTGGAGACCAACTTCGCTGTACTTTCATTGTTTTGACGGGCGAGCTGAAATGACGGGAGGGGTTGTGTCGCGAAGATTTGCTTCCCCCGGTCTGCACTTTCCTCAGACATACGTTCTCCACCCACACGACACAGAATTTCATTACAAATATGTAAAACTCCGGGGAAATCTGCGTTAACACCAGATTCCGCGTTAATATGCCAATTCCGCGATTCCGTGATCGCGGAAATTATAGGGCCCTAGGTTTTCAATTATTCCCTTATTTATTATTATTAAAATGTAAATTGTGTGTGTGTGTGTGTGGGGGGGGGGGGGGGTTGTGTGGATCTACTGTGTTTGTGGGCCCAGTTTATAGCAGTTAGTTCACCTACAAATGAAAATTAGCCCATGAATTACTCACCCTCAAGTCATCCCAAGTGTATATGACATTCTTTTTTCAAATAAATAAAATCTGAGTTATTTAAATTTATATTAAAAAAGTCCTGGCTCTTCCCAGCTTTAAAATGCCAGTGCCTTGTCGGTCCATAAAAGTGCATCTAACCATCATATAACTGATCCTCACAGTAACTGATCCATAGACTAAAATACTAGCTCTCGGTTTTCAGTGCCACACGAATCACATTGCGCTTAAAGGACAACTCCGGTGAGAAATGACCCTAGGGGTAATTAACAGATGGTTATCGAGTAGATCGTTCTCTGGGATGCGGTTTCATGAAAATCGAATTTAAAGAGTTTTATCTCTAAACACAGATTAGCTTATAATGTCTATGGGGCATGGAATAAGTGAAATTAAATCGCTAGTTAATACCACTAACAAGGCTCAACATATCCTCACACACGGCAGCATAATGAGGGTCCCTACATGCAAACGAAGCATTGAGAACTTGTTAGAGTACAAACGGTTTAATAAGAAGGTACTTTATAAAGACAGTACATTACACGTTTACAGACTGCAGCCATCTTGGAAAACAGTCTCGACGACTCGAGCCACGAACGCTGTGCTAAGTGAGCTGGTCGATAGGAATTAAGTTTGTTAAATCTAATTACATGGACTTTTTTTTTCTTTTTTTTCTCTACTGCGTTCAGTGCTTTCTTCCGGAAACAATGGCCCATATGAGATTCCAAGTCACAGTTCATCACTTAGCACAGCGTTCGTCACTCAAATCTGTTTTTAGAGATAAAACTCTTTACACTTGATTTCCATGAAAACGCATCCCACAGAAAGATCTACTCTGTAACCACCGTCTGTTAATTACCCCAAGGGTCATTTCTCACCGGAGTTGTCCTTTAAAGAGTAACCCTTCTTCACCCATGAATCCTTGACGTATGTGCACTGACAAACGCAGAAGAGAGAAGTTAGAGCTAAACAAAACTTAGCGTCAGGGGTTACTCTTTTCATAATAACACTAAAACACAATTTCTTTCAATAAACATAGTTAGTTTAGTCTATAAAGTTTAAAATATGCACATTGTTCTTACACAAACGTGCCACTTTGCTTCAGAAGGCTCATCATTACTCACGTGCTGTATGCGTGAACACCTGAAGCACACGCCCCGAAAGCGGTATCTATGACAGTCCACGAATGCTAAACTGAGCTCTCTTTCAGGACTTTTTACTCTTAAGTGGACAAATGAATACAAAATTATTTAAAAAAAATAGGAAGTATCCCAGTAAACATAGTTGCTTATGTCATAGTTGGTTCAGTTAAGTGAACATACACTTTGAGAAAAAGTAACTTTAAAATTATTAACTTATAAAAAAAAAAAAAAAAAAAAAATATATATATATATATATATATATATATATATATATATATATATATATATATATATATATATATATATATATATATATATATATATATATATATATATTATATATATTATATATATATATATATATATATATATATATATATATATATTTTTACAGTGAGGACAATACACTGTTATATTACAACTATTGAGAGACTGTCCTGAAAAGCACTGTTTATTTTATGTGGATCATATCTTTTGTATTTATTTGTGCTTTCACTTGTAATGTGTTTGGGCTAGTGGTTTAGATGTGCTCTTGAAATTGGAATAGAGAATAGTGTGTGTGTGTTGAGTTTGCTGCTCAACCCCCCACCAGTAATTTACATTTCAATGCATGAAGACTCTCACAGGTGAGACACAGAACCTCACTACTGTTACCTGTGTCCTAGACCAAATACCCTGCCAAAAATAAATTTAAATTACATGATGAAATGAAATTACAATCGCTAGGACACATTTCCCAATCTTTAGGAGAACTGAGTGAGGAGTTTATAAATTTGCTAACCAACTTTCAGCTTCACAGCAGTTAATTTTACTTTTACAAATCAACTCATTCTTCCAGAGCACTAGCAGCGCAGGTTTACATCAACACTAACATCAGGAACATTATACAATTAAAATGTCTTTACAAAACTAGAATGACACTCTCTGCTGCTCATAATTCACTGCATGCTTACAGTACAGTACAACATTATTCCTAAGTTTCCTCTTTTGAATGGATGGTAATGGTCTAACACTTGTGTTTCATCAAAGTTGCTTTGATAGTGTTTGATTTTTTTAGCAGGATAAATTGCATTACAGTATTACGGTATACATGTTGTAAATTGCTGTCTCATTCAGTTTTGTATTATGTTATTGTTTTGTCCATAAGTTTAACACTTTTGAAAACAGCATGTAAGGATGTGCAAATTGGCCTGTAGAACAAAGATTTGATTGTGTCAAAGTGAGAAAAGATTTCAGGTAAATTGAAAGATGTTGCCATTGAATGCATGTTGTGCTAAAGCAATGTTGATCCACAGTTAAGCTGTGATATAAAATTTTCTTTTACAAAACATTTCTCAATAATAAACACACTTTTTCAAAACTCTTCACACAGTGATCACAACTTCAGTCTGTGCAAGCTAAACTGTGGATCATTGGCACTTGATTTGAGACATGAATTAAGTGTTTTGTTGGTTTTTGTGGATTTTGAATGTTTAATAACTGATGTGAAGCGGAAAGTTGGTTCGGAGAACTGTGTGAAGGATTTTGAAAATGACCAAAGTATTGAGAAATGTGGCCTAGCGATTGTAAAAAATGTAATTAAGTTTAATTTGGCTGGGCAAATCCCAGCATCTTCTCAAGTTTATTTGAGAAGGGTTCTGCCACATTGGTAGTTTGAGCTCTATTGGCCTGTGGTTCACAAACTGGTTTTTCAAGTCTTCCCTTATTGAAATGTAAATTGTGAGTGGGGGGTTGTGGGGGTTGAGGAGAGAAACACACAGGCGTCGTGATTTACTATCTAACAGGGGACCTGAGTCAGTGTGTGTGTAACATATTCACTACTCAATAATGACCTGCATTTAATACATTAGAGAGCTATTTCTGCTTGATTTAACCCTTTAAACTCAGTTATTGCTGTAAAAACTCTAAATCTTTGCAGTGTGTTTGTGATGATAAGAAATGTCACAGCAAACACACAGGCGTCATGATTTACTATCTAACAGGGGACCTGAGTCAGTGTGTGTGTAACATAATCACTATTCAATAATGACCTGCAATTAATACATTAGAGAGCTATTTCTGCTTGATTTAACCCTTTAAACTCAGGTATTGCTGTAAAAACTCTAAATCTTTGCAGTGTGTTTGTGATGATAAGAAATGTCACAGCAAACACACAGGCGTCGTGATTTACTATCTAACAGGGGACCTGAGTCAGTGTGTGTGTAACATAATCACTATTCAATAATGACCGGCAATTAATACATTAGAGAGCTATTTCTGCTTGATTTAACCCTTTAAACTCAGGTATTGCTGTAAAAACTCTAAATCTTTGCAGTGTGTTTATGATGATAAGAAATGTCACAGCAAACACACAGGCGTCGTGATTTACTATCTAACAGGGGACCTGAGTCAGTGTGTGTGTAACGTAATCACTATTCAATAATGACCTGCAATTAATACATTAGAGAGCTATTTCTGCTTGATTTAACCCTTTAAACTCAGGTATTGCTGTAAAAACTCTAAATCTTTACAGTGTGTTTGTGATGATAAGAAATGTCACAGCAAACACACAGGCGTCGTGATTTACTATCTAACAGGGGACCTGAGTCAGTGTGTGTGTAACGTAATCACTATTCAATAATGACCTGCAATTAATACATTAGAGAGCTATTTCTGCTTGATTTAACCCTTTAAACTCAGGTATTGCTGTAAAAACTCTAAATCTTTGCAGTGTGTTTGTGATGATAAGAAATGTCACAGCAAACACACAGGCGTCGTGATTTACTATCTAACAGGGGACCTGAGTCAGTGTGTGTGTAACGTAATCACTATTCAATAATGACCTGCAATTAATACATTAGAGAGCTATTCCTGCTTGATTTAACCCTTTAAACCCAGGTATTGCTGTAAAAACTCTAAATCTTTGCAGTGTGTTTATGATGATAAGAAATGACAGAGCAAACACACAGGCGTCGTGATTTACTATCTAACAGGGGACCTGAGTCTATGTGTGTGTAACGTAATCACTATTCAATAATGACCTGCAATTAATACATTAGAGAGCTATTCCTGCTTGATTTAACCCTTTAAACTCAGGTATTGCTGTAAAAACTCTAAATCTTTGCAGTGTGTTTATGATGATAAGAAATGACAGAGCAAACACACAGGCGTCGTGATTTACTATCTAACTGGGGACCTGAGTCAGTGTGTGTGTAACGTAATCACTATTCAATAATGACCTGCAATTAATACATTAGAGAGCTATTTCTGCTTGATTTAACCCTTAAAACTCAGTTATTGCTGTAAAACCTCTAAATCTTTTCAGTGTGTTTGTGATGATAAGAAATGTCACAGCAAACACACAGGCGTCGTTATTTACTATCTAACAGGGGACCCGAGTCAGTGTGTGTGTAACGTAATCACTATTCAATAATGACCTGCGATTAATACATTAGAGAGCTATTTCTGCTTGATTTAACCCTTTAAACCCAGGTATTGCTGTAAAAACTCTAAATCTTTGCAGTGTGTTTATGATGATAAGAAATGTCACAGCAAACACACAGGCGTCGTGATTTACTATCTAACAGGGGACCTGAGTCAGTGTGTGTGTAACGTAATCACTATTCAATAATGACCTGCGATTAATACATTAGAGAGCTATTTCTGCTTGATTTAACCCTTTAAACTCAGGTATTGCTGTAAAAACTCTAAATCTTTGCAGTGTGTTTGTGATGATAAGAAATGTCACAGCAAACACACAGGCGTCGTGATTTACTATCTAACAGGGGACCTGAGTGAGTGTGTGTGTAACGTAATCACTACTCAATAATGACCTGCATTTAATACATTAGAGAGCTATTTCTGCTTGATTTAACCCTTTAAACTCAGGTATTGCTGTAAAAACTCTAAATCTTTGCAGTGTGTTTGTGATGATAAGAAATGACACAGCAAACACACAGGCGTCGTGATTTACTATCTAACAGGGGACCTGAGTCAGTGTGTGTGTAACGTAATCACTATTCAATAATGACCTGCAATTAATACATTAGAGAGCTATTTCTGCTTGATTTAACCCTTTAAACTCAGTTATTGCTGTAAAACCTCTAAATCTTTTCAGTGTGTTTGTGATGATAAGAAATGTCACAGCAAACACACAGGCGTCGTTATTTACTATCTAACAGGGGACCTGAGTCAGTGTGTGTGTAACATAATCACTATTCAATAATGACCGGCAATTAATACATTAGAGAGCTATTTCTGCTTGATTTAACCCTTTAAACTCAGTTATTGCTGTAAAAACTCTAAATCTTTGCAGTGTGTTTATGATGATAAGAAATGTCACAGCAAACACACAGGCGTCGTGATTTACTATCTAACAGGGGACCTGAGTCAGTGTGTGTGTAACGTAATCACTATTCAATAATTACCTGCAATTAATACATTAGAGAGCTATCTCTGCTTGATTTAACCCTTTAAACTCAGGTATTGCTGTAAAAACTCTAAATCTTTACAGTGTGTTTGTGATGATAAGAAATGTCACAGCAAACACACAGGCGTCGTGATTTACTATCTAACAGGGGACCTGAGTCAGTGTGTGTGTAACGTAATCACTATTCAATAATGACCTGCAATTAATACATTAGAGAGCTATTTCTGCTTGATTTAACCCTTTAAACTCAGTTATTGCTGTAAAACCTCTAAATCTTTTCAGTGTGTTTGTGATGATAAGAAATGTCACAGCAAACACACAGGCGTCGTGATTTACTATCTAACAGGGGACCTGAGTGAGTGTGTGTGTAACATAATCACTATTCAATAATGATCTGCAATTAATACATTAGAGAGCTATTCCTGCTTGATTTAACCCTTTAAACTCATTTATTGCTGTAAATACTCTAAATATTTGCAGTGTGTTTGTGATAATAAGAAATGTCACAGCAAACACACAGGCGTCGTGATTTATCTAACAGGGGACCTTATAACCCTAAAGAACAATTTCTGCTTGTCCAGTCCTTGATTTATTTTATTTTTGTAAATGGTGCAAGAAATCAAATCTCACTCTTAAAATCTCAAGAACAAAGTGTTTCGGGGGGATTTTAGAGAGCAGAAACTATATTTGAATAGGCAGCTAATACAATCAGGCACAAATGTAAATGCATTGGTGTACCTGACAATAATCTTAAATGAGAGATGTGGACTGATCATATACTGTAATTATGAAGACACAACAGAGAATGAATTTCTTAAAGAAATGACTTTTCTGTAATGTATTACGTGTTATGTCTAAGGTATATTGTGTGTGTGTGTGCCTATTGTGATACCAGATGCCTGTGTAAACAAGTTAACTTATTTTAATGTGTTGACTAACATACTAAAGCACAAGAAGACTTGTGGACTAACTAAGTGTAGTGTGTTACTTGATGTTACATCTTGTAACTTTATTGCGACTGTGTAATAAATATATTTAAAAATAAGCTTCAAAATAAATGGCATTAAAGTATATTTTAGGTTACAAATAAATACTTCTCAGTACATTCAAAAGAACACAGTTATTATAAAAAGACATATTATTACTTGAGACATTATACAGTCTGTACGAAGCTTAACTGCATTTATAATCATTTAAAAAACAATATTATTTATTTGTAAAGACATGTAATGGTGGAGATGGCATATATATATATATATATATATAATGAAGACAGACTTGACTGCCAGCTCACTTCACATTCACACACACACTAGTCTATGGAGGTCCCCTGTTGGATAGGTAGACATCGGTCACACACACAGCTCCATTAGAGTCTATGGAGGTCCCCTGTTGGATAGGTAGACATCGGTCACACACACAGCTCCATTAGAGTCTATGGAGGTCCCCTGTTGGATAGGTAGACATCGGTCACACACACAGCTCCATTAGAGTCTATGGAGGTCCCCTGTTGGATAGGTAGACATCGTTCAGGTCCCCTCTTGGCATGTTTTTAAAAAAATAAAAAAATGCTTATTTGAAGTTATATTATGAACAAGGACCTTAAAAGAAAATTTTGTATGTCATTTTTGTTTCTTCAAAATGACTAGAAACACAGGTCCCCTCTTGGATAGTGTAGAGTGATAGTCCCCTCTTGGTAATATAGACGTGTATGTGTGTGTGTGTGTGTGTGTGTGTGTGTGTGTGTGTGTGTGTGTGTGTGTGTGTGTGTGTGTGTGTGTGTGTGTGTGTGTGCGCGTGTGTGTAGTGTTTGAGAATGAAAAAAGAATTGAGACAAAAGTAAGGTCTCCCATAAACATTTCTATAGGATGTTGGTCTTGCAAAGTACTTTGATTAATGCTGACATTGCTGTACATTATCCTCTTCGTAACACTGCTTACAAAATAAAATAAAAACCAATTTAAATTAAATATTGATTTGATTTTAAATAATTGTATTAGCTTACTTGCAGATTAAGGATCCTAAACAAGGATCAGAAACTAACACGGCTATGTAAGCACTTTGCTGACTGAGACAATAACGATTTATAAAGTTCAGCGATCATTATAAAACAATACTTGACTGCAAAATCGCATTACTGACCAATCAGAAGCAAGTATTTCAAAGAGCTTCCATTAGGGTTATTCATGCCATGCATGCATTTACTTAAATGCCTTTGTGTGCTAAGCTGGGACTCTAAGATGGTTACATAACAGTACAAGTGTGTGTAAGGTACAGTGCGGTGAAAAAGAGAAGTGAAAAGACTATTTGAAAACTTCGACATAGTCACAATTTTGGAATGTTTTTTTGTGGATTTGCTTGTGTGTAGGACAGCCGTTTTCTAATAGAGACACATGAGGGGAGGCAGGGCCTGTGATTGGCTGATTACCCTGGCGACCTATCATGTTGTAATAATTGTTAATTACAAAATATAACTCATACAGATTTCACTAAGTTTGGTCACTGGTGAAACATAATGGCACTTTGTAACTATTTAACATTTTGGTAAATTCGTTTTACAATCTCGTTTGTACATTTTTATAAAACTTTAGGAGTAGGTATAAAATAGGGCTGTCAAATGATTAAAATATTTAATCGTGATTAATCGTATGATTGTCATGAGTTAACTCGCGATTAATCACAATTTAATCACAGATTTTTATATGTTGTAAATGTATCTTAAATTTAGTTTTAATACTCTAATCACCATGGGTATATGGACAAATATGCATGCTTTATGCAAATTTACGTCTATTATTAGTGAAACCATACTTATTCAATAATAATCAATAATACAGCATGAAGACTAGATATGTATCAAACGTCATAGATGATCAAAGAACTTGTTCATGTCTCTTAAGCCTAAGCTTAAAAATTCATAATACGCACGCGAAAAACAGCGTATCATATGCACGCCAAAGTAAGTTTTAGCGTATACATTCTACGACATTGCACACTCTTACTATTTATACGCATTTACACGTGATTGGGTTGGTTATTTTGTCACTTATTCAGCAGCAGGCTAGATGGAGCCGTTTACCTCAAGTATTTGTGCTAAGCTAGGCTAGCGGTCTGTGCGTCAGACAGAAACGGAGATGAGAATGTTATGGACTTATCTAACTCTGGGGGATACGGTGAATAAGCTAAAGTCCCATAAAGTTGCCGTGTTCCTTAAAAGCTTAATCTTCATACTTGCAGTTGCAGCTTTCATGACACTGAAAAGAATTGGACTATTAATAATAATAAACTGAGAAATTCCAAGAGGGTCCTCGCACCATCGGTGCTCGGGCTCTAATAACAATAATAATCTTCCATTTATCATATCATTCCCTTTGTTTTAGAGGGCACAGAGCTTTTTCCTCCTCTTCTTTTCTCCATCAAGAACTACTCTTTACACAAAGAAAGGCCTATCTCACTCTCTTTCTCCTGGACTAAGTATGAATGACCAGTATAACCTACATTTCCATCTGACTGCCTGCAGTCAGGATGCATCCACTCAGGCACACATTAGCACATCTGTGACATATGCGGAGCCACCCAGTCACCTCCCCCAGAGCCCCTGGAGCCACATGGATGTGTGCTCAACCGAACATGAAGTCCATATCTACAGTATGAGACCACAGTACTGCAAGTGTGTCACAAAGGACAAAACCACACACACTCGAATCAATAACTGAGGCTCCAGGAAGGCTGATTTAGTCAACAGCAAACTTTATGGGGAATTTTAGCTCTGTTTCATACCTCAGTGAGTTCAGAAACGCTCAAACTCTAACAGAGAGACAACCAATTAACCTTTAGGTCTTCGGCACAATGCTGCGTGCTGCACAAGCACACACAAACAGACCGTCCCGTGCTCATCGCTAATGCTGATGGTTTCTGTAAGACTCAAAGAGAATATGAAATCTCAGTCAGAGCAGCATGAAGAACAGCTGTACACTTTCATCTCTGAAGCACTGCAACAGATGTTGAATGGGTACAAATGGCACAAGAAAAAACAGACTAAAATCTATTAGTGCTGCATGATTCTGGATAAATTGAGAATCACAACTTTTTTCTGTTTCAAACAGAGATCACGATTTTCCCACGATTAACTAAACAAAATAACACGTAATTTACAAGAGGTTCTGACAAAAGGTTAATGGCTAAAAAAATGTAATTAATCTGAATGAATTTTTTTTTTTTTAAAGATTAAATGACTCACTTATATATAGCCTACTTCACTTGTTACTCATTATTGGACATATCATTTTTGTACTAATCTCTTGAATGAATGATTGTCAAATATATTTTTAAGACACTTGTTGCCATCTACTGGTGTACCGATATATCGACAGAATCATTATTTTAAGCTTTTTTCTTTCTTTCTTTCTTGAACACTGATTTTCACTGACAACCAGAGGTGGTAAAAGTACTCAAAAGTTATACTCGAGTGAAAGTATACATACCTAAATAAAATATTACTCCAGTAAAAGTAGAAAGTCCTCCATTCAAACATCACTTGAGTAAAAGTACAAAAGTATCAGATTTAAAACGTACTCAAGTACCAAAAGTAAAAAGTAAATATTCAAATTAACGGTAAATATCAATAATTAAGCAGATAAAATATTTTGGGACTGATATGCAATGCTTTAATTGAACAAATTATAAGATTAGATACTGTAATTAAGAATTTGTTAGATTTGCAATTAATAAGAGACAATGAAGCACCTTAAGGCAGTAAAGAGGTTAAACTTAAAATAGAAAATAAACTTAAAATGTGTTCCATAACATTAGCTCCATCAAACAGATGAGCAAAATATTAACTAATTCAAAATTAATTCAAAAGCCATAACCACAATGACATATTACGTAACAATTAGTTAATAGTCATGTGCCTCAACAAGTAAAGTCATACTATAATTAGCAAATTGTTATGATTAATGATTAATTAAACAGACAACTGAGAGCCGGAATGCATGGCTTTGAATACATGAATTTACATTATTAGTTAATGTAATATGTTATAAGGGAATTAATTATGTCATATTTAATTAATAGCAATTCATATATTACTTAATCTATTCATCATATAGAATGTTCATTAGTTGCTGGTGCAGTAATCATTAATAAATGGTTTAGTTCTTCATTAGTAATACATGATCTCATGATTATCAGTGCATTAGATAGGTATGAATTAATGCATATCAGTACACCTGTATTGTAAAGTGTTACCGATGTTTTCATAGTAAATAGTGTGCTGCGAAATAGAAACGTTTGGGAAACACTGAGCTAAAGTTAGTGTGGCAAATCTGACTTGTCTGCTTTTCCAAGTCTATACCCGACTGGATCATCCATCCATCCATCATTGCAGACCGGTTCGGAAATCAAGTGTAATAAATACTTAATACTTGGAGTGGGCATGGGGAAATGTATTGGAGTAAAAAGTAAACTTTGCCTTTAATATTGTAGTGGAGTAAGAGTAAAAGTAGATGCAAATAAAATATACCGAAATCCCCGAAAAAAATACTTAAGTAAAGTATCAAAGTATTTTTACTTGATTACTTACCACCCCTGCTGACAACAAAAGCAGAAATGGACAAAAAACACTGAAACATTCTTCCAAAAAGAGAATGTCATACAGATTTGTAGCAGCATTACAGTGAATACATAATGATGATTCCATGATTTGCATCCATCTTAATCAGTGAATGTGGCAGCTAATATGCATTTCTGTAATTGCATTAAAAGTGTGTATGTGTGTCTGTGTTTGGAGAAACCTGAAGGCAGTGTGCTTTGATGTTAGTCCCAAATCCACTACGGCAGACGGTGTGTTCCACAATCATGCAAATTCCCGTGTTCTCATTGGTCCTTTTATCTCCCCAAAAACCCCTATTAATTATTCAGAAATGTTAGAAAGGACTCCTAGTGAGCAACACTCTGTTCTATGTGCTCAAACCACTGCTTGTGAGTAAATGCCCCATATCTTCAACCTACAGTCCGTACACACACAACTCGCATTGCAGACTTAAAACTGGTCTTCATTGTTACCACACCAATCCATGTTTTTCATTTTCGTATTTTATAAATGTATAGTTTTTGGAAAGACATACTTTGGCCATTATTGCACTTAAAACGACACAACTAGCTTGGTGCTGCACAAAACTAGCCATTATTATAGGTTTAAAATGATTCCACAGACAAATACTGGTTACATAAGACCGTAAAAGAAAAAATAGGCAAGGGGAGTTAAAAAATATGGGTAAGGCTGTCACCTAAATTAGCTTAAACCAGTTTTGGTGAGGATGCTCCTGAACAGAAGGGCTGGATTGATGTTTCTTTCTTTATCTCTCTCTCCCATCCCCCTTATCCCTCTCTCTGTATTTCTCTTTGTGTTCCCGGCTTAAAAATACACTACTGGAAAACTTAATTGAACTGACACTCTCAAGTATAACTTTTTCACTGTTTCTATTTTTTGTCAACTTAACGCATTTGGGAGTTACCAGGGGGCATTTGGGAGTTACCGATCCTGACCTATAAACTCTTTGGGCTGACCTTCGGGGATAAACTCTTCTCTCGATTTATGCATTGACCTCCAGCATTGTGAAGTAACTAAAAGACTAACTGATACCAACTATTGTTTTCAAATTTTCTATTAACAAGCAATTTGCTCCAAAAAGAAGCACATTTTTGTCACCATATATGGTGCATATAACTGGGGCCAGGGCTCAAAGCTAATTTTTTCTACTGGTATGGTTTCTTACAGTGTTTCAAATGGCCTTTTTCACAGACTCAGCCTATGTTTACGAATAAACTCGCCAATATGTGCATCTTTACATAATTTTGTATGAATATGTCAGTTCAAGCACAAGAAGACATCAAAGAGAACTCAATTTATTTGCGCACAGGCTGAGATGTGGCTTTCTGGCCGTGCATTTCAGGTGTGTGTTGCAAACACAAACTTTTACAATTACAGAGTTGAATTCTCTTTTGCGTCTTGCACTTGAATGCTAAAATTAGCAAGGCTTGAAAATACTTGCAAATGATAAACTTTTGTGACAATGCAGCAGCAGCACTGGTCCGATCGGGCAAGTGCCTGACAGTTCCGTCAACTGTCCTGAGCGTCATAGACAGATGATTCCCTGACACACACTATGGGGTTAACAACAATGGTCTGTACAAACTAAAAAAACACATTTGCCATGCACAAATATGGTTTGTAGGTTTACAGCAGCAAGGTTTTATTTTACTCTAACTTAGTAGCAATTATCACTGCTATGCTTGCTAACAGTTTGATTTTATGTACCAGAACTAAGAACCATTAGTTCTAGGATAGTTTAATAATTAGTTTTAATCAACTAATTGTCAAAGAAAATCAGGACAAGGGCACTTATAGCATCCAACCACCACCAACATCTAGAACACAAGTAGATCTATAATCTGATATAAAAAACGCTTTAATCATAGAATACACTAACAGGCTTGATTTGATGCCAGTGCTTACTCAACCAAACAAATGACCTTTATCATAACACAACATACAATCTAAATGATCTAAAACACTTAAAAGGTATTAAGGTAACGGTTCATAATCATGATCGGATAGTTTTATTTTAACCCTGGTGAACTGAGATTCTCTGCTGTGTTTTTTCTCACATCCCTTCAGGCAGTGAGAAACTCACCAAAACCCATTTATTTGCTTCATCAAGACTGCAATTGTATTTTGGCTAACTTACCAAAGACCTTTATCAAACACTTACAAAGAGCTCAGAATGCAGTACAAGAGTGCTGACTCATACTAGACTGAAGAATCACTTAAATCCTTTGGCTCATTGGCTGCCAGAACTGATCGCAGGATCCTACATTTTTAAATGTCATCACAGTGTTGCACCAACACACCTCAGCAATATAATAATGAAACGCTTGAGACCAATGTGTAAAAACAGCAGATGGGCTGAATGAACATGCAAATTCAATCTCTGACAACAGGCAGCATTTACTGAAAAGTAGAAATATATTAGTTACCCTAGCTACTATGGTACACAAAGCAGCGTTGGCCAACTTTGTTTCCAGCTTGCTTCCAATCAGCCTTGTCAGATACCCATTCATAACACTGCCATACCACTTTGCACTTGCATTCAGTTTTGCATTCATTTACAGTAATTCAACAGTCTGTTGTTAATTACTACTTTAATTTTCATCTTCATCTTCAGTGAAGCATTTTAAAACGGTACTTTATAAATAAAGCTTTGCTTTGTTTATCTACAAAGGGTAATATTTCAATTTATCATGCATATCAGGAAGTGTAATGCAACTCCACATAATCAGTATCTGTAAGCATAAAGGAAAGGCCTTCTACATACATACTTTCCTCTTTCTCTCTTTTCTCTCCACACAATCACAGACTGATAATTCAGACAGAGTAGATTTGTCTAAACTGATATTGAAATAATCTTGTCATGGTGAATAAATTTAGCGGCAGGTCAAACATCAGTGTCAGCCAAACAACCTGGCAACATACACATTAGATGCAATGATGCATTCACTTGTTGAATCCAATAAAATAAAAACTGTGTCCTAGACTCACAATTAGCACATGGCTTGTTAACAAAGGTGCCAAGTCATTGCAGCGCACTTGGTGTGCTAGATCACTATGGCTGATTTACTCAAGTGTTGTTCCCGGTGTTGGTCCATCACCCCTGTACACACAAGCACAGCAGGGTTAACGAAACGTCTTAGACTCTCATCGAACGTCTGCCACATGGACTAAAGGAGATGACGGCTCTTGGTACAGAGAGCACAATAGCTATTCAGGCAGGACTGCCCTCAGAATAACTCACAATGACTCAACAAAGAGGAACAGAAAGATGAATAGACAGAGAGAGGCGATTCGGGAGAGACACAGGCACAGCCAAAAAGAATTTTCTAAAGTGTCACTTTCTCAACACAGGCATGGACGAGCAAAGACTTATGATTTCAGAAAGACTTTTATAATATTAGGAAATATTAGGCTCTGCATTGGAAACAGCCAAAGACTTTTCTTCATGGCAGAACCAAACAGCATGTTTGAGAGATGGTGGGAAGAGAATTTCAATTATGCAAAACTATAGGAGAAAGACATTCCCAACGCTCAACACAGCAATATGATGCCATATGTTAGTGGTGCAGGACACCCATGCCTGCCCAAGACAAGACCTTTAGCTGCAGAAATAGACACAGAACAATGTGTCTTTCTCACGATGACCACAAAGCCACCGTACTTATGGAACAAAGCTTAAGTGTGAGGACACTTGCCCGAATGACACGGGTTAATCAGCAAAAATACGTCAGCGGCCGCAATGACGCAACCTGTACTTGCCTCTCTGTGCTGTTCTCCTTTCAAAAAACATCTGACATCATCCTTCTCTCCTACACACTGTCCAATTCTTGTAGGTCAAGTTATGTGTGGGATGTCAACAAAAGTACAGGGTATTCCTGCGTGACAGTGATTTCCTTGTGTTTTACTACAGAAAACTTCAGCAAAATAATTAAATATACCATACATACACCAAGACTACATTTAAACGAGTTCATTTAAATACAGTTCAAAATTGTATTTATTCCTGTGATACAAAGCTGAATTAGCAGACATTACTCCAGTCTTCAGTGTCATTCTAATAAGCTATTTGCCGTTCAAGTTTTTTACTATCAATGTTTAAAACAGTTTCACTGCTTAATATGTTTGTGGAAACAGTGATACATTTTTTTTCAGGATTATTTAAAAAATAGAAAGTTCAAAAGAACATTCATCTTTTGTAATTTTTTTCTTTCACTTTTGATCAATTTATTGCATCCTCTTATTCTTTTATGTTAGTGAATATTATTATTATTACTATATCCAACATATATCATATTTTATTATTATTTTATTAAACTTGGTTCCATTGTTTTTTTAAAGTCACAATTTAAAGGGTCGATGGATAACACATATCATACATAACAAGAAGCCACACCCTTAATTAAGAACCTAGCCTGCATTAAACGCCTTCCGTTCTCATTTCCCCCCCTTCAGTGCTCGGACACTCACCAGGTAGTGTGGAGATCGAAGGTAAGAGAACATGTCTCCAGTGGGACAGGGTCAAAACAGACCCCAGAAGTAAAAGTGAGGTCCTTCTTGTAGCGAGAGGTACAGCGAGCGGGCGGAAACGAAAAATAAGGACTCAAGACAGTCACGCCTTTCTAACCCAAAGCCACAAAGAGGCAGGCACTAGGTGCTTAAAGAGAGCATCTTAGTAGGTTAAATATAGAAGCAGTAGAGTTCTCTTTAAATAGGCTCACTCATTAGGACACTGGTCTAGAGTGAAAGAGAGAGAGCAAAGTAACCGCTGAGAGAAAGCATGACAGGCTGGCCTTGTACGCTGAAGGTCTGCCAACAGAGGTCAGGGGTTACAGCACAGGAGATCAATGGAGATGCAGTTCACACGCTCCACAGAGAAACGGTGCGATTTCAATCGCCATGGTTCCTGGTCAGGGTGTAAGTTTGAAGCTCCATTCACACTGACAGTGATTAAATCACTAGAGTTCACGAAGTTACTGTGTTGTTGGTTGCTTTTGGACTTTACAACTCGACTGCAGTAACCAAATGTATCAGGTGGAAAACTTCACTGACCCTTCAACTCCCACTGGTAGTTGCCAATTTTATATTTCTTAACAAATTTAACTCTGCTAAATTTTGTTGGAAGGCAATTAATGACTTTCTTGTGGTCTACACATCACTGTCAGTGTAAAGGCTTGACCAAATACTTTTGTCTTATTTTATAACAACGTCTACAAGTACAACATTTGTAGGTTGATGCACTGTTATCAAAACATTGCTCTTTGTTTGAGCATCCTAACCTGTCCGACATAGCAACAGCTGCTTAACCAATAGCGTGAGTTTGGGGCGGGGATTTCTTTTTCAACTAATGGGAGATGAGGGAGGTGTTGGGGAAACCTGTTTAAAAACAATCAAAGCTTATACCTGCCTTGAGTCAGCAGTTTTGACATTTCATTGGCTGGGCAGTTGCCATGCAGGGCTTCAAACAAAAGAACAATGTTGTGAGTCCCCCGTGTGCCTGTTCAAGCACTATGCCATAAGTCTTCTGCTGATCATTTGCACACGGTCACGTCTCCACTCGTGCCCAATACATCACACCCACTCACAACCCCACACGCTGAATAATGCATATAGTGATTACTGTGTGTGACTGAGCCTGAGAGAGACTGGTGTTTACAACCAAAGTCCCCTCAAGGCAACTCTGTTGATTCGGTAGCCATCTTTGCAGCTTTAATAACACATTTATGTCAAATTGTTCCTCATCAAGAAGACATAAGAGCTGTTCGCAGTAAATGCTGCTTTACACATACTCGTATCTGCATGTGCTCTGAGCTCCGGTCACTTCTAATGTGCATTTGAAAATGCAACAGGGCTATGCGATTAATGGTTATTCATTTTCGATTTTGGCTTTGACATCCAATGATTATGAAAACGATTATTGTGCCGCTGCTGCATTCTATTCAGCGCACCTTCCTTTTCTTCACAGCGGTGCGCTTTCAGTCTTCCTTAAAAGCCCATTATTATTATTATTATTATTATTATTATTATTATTATTATTATTTTAATAACATACCTTGTATTTATAGGGAAGCATTACAATGGTATTTTCTTATTTTCTTTAATATTTTATCATTATTATTTAAAATAATATATAAAATCATAACATTTAGGGCCAGATTGTGCATCCCTATAAATAAGTGAACCATCAGCTTAAAAAATATTTTCATCTAAATTTGTATCTGTAAAATTGCAATTAGATTTTATTTAATTTTATGGACAAAACAAAACATATGATCTATTGTGTTTCATAGAAGAAAAGGTCAAACAGGTTTTGATTGGCATGAGGGTGAATAAATGAGGGCACAATTGTCATTTATAGATGAACTATTTAAATAAAACTCTCACATGTTCTTGTGCAGTAAGGGTCACTATGGAGATTTCAGAAATGAATGAGAGGGTAAATCAGGTTAATTACAACTTAAGGCACCTTAAAAGTTTATGCTTTTATCAAACCACTCTGGTTTCAAACAACAAGATAAGAAAAGGGGCAAGGTTAAAGCGTGACTGGCAATCTGCACAAGAATACTGTACCAAAAGAATGGTGTGCACGTGTTATCTCTTCTGCATAGGTGTGAGTATTACCAAGTCTGTCATAATGATAAGAGCTCATTGGGTCCACCAATTCAACACTCGACATTTCAAGAGCTCTCTTCCTCTCTGCTTCTATCTTTTATGCACTTTCTGCTTCCATCAAGGTGACCCACATAGCACCAGTCCTGTGCATTAGTGTGCAAACATATAGATTCTGCTCCGCAGAGCTAATCCAGCATTAAACCTGTCACAGAAACCTCCAATCAGTTCTATACAGTTTAGCCTGAGAGAATTTTGTAGGTTGGATTTCCGTGATTTTAAAATGCCCATTCAACAAACTTCAGTGCTACACAAGAAAGCTTCAGAGACATCATTGACATTCTAAAGGTCAAGCAAATTTCATGTGATCATTTTAGAGCTCTAGACTATTTAACAACAACACTGACTGAGACGGGCACAGACATAGAGGAAATAATACCACTGTGAGGAACAAAAAGCCAGACAGAGACAGGAAATGAAGTCAAACATAAGTGTTGACTGGGGGTACAGGTGAGAGACGGCTGCTCAAGTAAACAGTGGAAAGCCTATAGCAACATACAAGGCGTTTGAAGATTTACATTCATTCCTTAAGCAGATACAAGACCACCTCCATCATAAACACATTTTTTTTTTACAAATTATGCCACATACTCCTTTTTAAGATTAATAAATATTCAAGCAGGAAGGGAAAATGTAACTATGTTTGCAATGACACTATACTCATCCTCAAAGACTCAAGTTTAGTTTAAGGCACCAAGAAGCATGTTAGATGATCACGAGCAACACTGTAAAGTCTGCTTTGAAATAGTTTACAGGCAGGTATTCTGAGGGTGGTTGGTTGCTTTGCAAGTTTGTCTCTTCCTGTCTAAGTGGATGATTCTAGTCCAGAAACAAAAGTGAGAAACGAGAGAGAGAGAGATGAGATCTCAGACAGACACAGCTAGATGCTGCAGTGTGTTAATTCTGATTTTAGCACAGACAGATCTTGCAGTTGGCAGTTCTTTAGCATAAGACCCAAAATTCAAGAGAAAGAATGAGAGGAAAAGCAGAAGAGAAAGAGGCATCCATTAAAAACTTCTGTATTAGCTGTCATGCAGCTTACGTTACACTCTACACCAGACTGATGATTAACTAACCTCACCAAGTCCCAGCACTTCCAGAAACCCGAATGGCAAATTACACTGTGCTCGTGAGTGTCATGTCCAGCTAGTCTGCATACATAAGTTTAAATCCTAAAGGTTAAGCTTGTTTATCCTCATTCTTAGTCTTTTTACAGTCGACAGCAATATAAGAACAAAAATAGTTCCTTGGTTACGTAAACCAGGGGAGACGACAACAACATTGTCATCTGGATTATGGATTTAAAATCTGATTTACCCCTTTTGTCCGGGAGGAGAATGACCCGTTATTATGTCAAACCACCACAACAAATCAAGATGTGTTTTTTATTCATCTTGAAATGTTTGTTCCTGACTTGCGTTCTCGATTTTGAAATCACTATAAGAAAAAAAAGGAAATGAGACACCTCAGATATCATTTGATTCCATGAACATTGCGGTGTAAGTGCACAGACTTCACAAAAAAATAATTCTGATAGTTCATGCAAATAGGACATTTTTGTTGAGTGTCTGTAAGACCGCCTCTTCCAGTCTGGGATTATGGCTTTCAGCTAAAAATAAGCAGCAAATGCAGATATAAAAGATTTATTACCTTTCCATATTTATCAAGCAATATACCAGGCAGATAATCTGCAGATATTTAGTAAAATATTTAATTAGCTAAAAACTATGTTTGCTTGAAAAGAAGCATACACTGATGAGCTAAAGCATTATAAGGTGAAGTGAATATCATTGAACATCTCCTAACAAGGCAATTTATTAATGTATGGGTAGATTTTAAGCAAATAATCAGTTCACATAATCAATCTGTTGGACGCAAGAGAAATGGGCAGGAATAAAGATCTGTGTGACTTAGTCCCCTTGCCATAACAATATGGCCCTTGTCAGTGTCGGAGTACCTCTGAAACGGCAAGGCTTGTGGACCAACAGCATATTAGGCATATATTTGTCATAATGTTTTGGCTGATTTGTGCACACTGTAAAAAAATATATATGACCAATAAGTTATGAAAAGATGTTTTTACACTGCTTGAACTTATCAAAATAAATCAAGCCAGCTAAAAAATAGTTATACAAGATTCAACAATTCTTTTTAAGTCTGTTTAATGTAATCTAGGTTGAAATTACTTAAACATCCAAGTTGATTGTACTTAATTTAAGGCAGCAACTTAAACAGAGTGGGTTTCCCTTGAGTTTAGTCAATTATATTAAATATTGTATATTAAGTACTCATGTTGCTGTTGGTTTTGAATCATACTGCTACATAATATGCATCTTTCAAACGTTTGGGGTATGAAAGATTTTTATTTATTATTTATTAACGCTCATCAAAGCTGCATTTGAGCAATAATACAATAAAAGCAGTTATATTGTAAAATATTTGTAAAATTTTAAATAACTGGCTTATATTTGAATATATTTTAAAGGTGCCCTAGAGTGAAAAATTGAATTAACCTTGCCATAGTGAAATAATGAGAGTTCAGTACATGGACATCACATACTGTGAGTCTCAAACACCATTGCCTCCTCCTACATATGCAAATCTAGTGCATGAAAAACACCACAGAAAAATAAATGATCCTCAACATAACGCCAACTGTGACGCAATCGCTGGGATCATTACCACATACGCCCCCAGCATTTGCATCTGTCCAAACATGTTCATTGTCAGGCGGAACTGCAGCCGAATCATCGGGACTGCAGGTAAACAAGCGTCACACGAGAATAGCAATAACGGCAGCTCTCATGGACACAAATGTTATGTTCCAGGCTGTGCAGGGGACGTGAGGACTTTTCATACCCTTCCCACAGACTAAAAAAAATGTCAACAGTCTTGGTAGATGTTTATTATAGTCGGATACCACAACAATTTAATTGAAAATCGTTCCTTTGTTCGGCTCATTTCAAGCAAGCTTCGCTCAGCGTCTTAAACTGAAGAAAGTGGCAATTACAACTGTATTCCTGCAAGCAGTAAGTAGTGATTTATCCACTTATTGACTGCTTAAAATGTTTTGATTAAATTGAAAGTTTCTTAGAGAGACAGCATTGTCTAGATAACGTAAGATGCTAGTACATTAACAATAGGAAACTCCAAGTACCATGTATAACCAAAACACTGGATAGTATACTGGTTTTGTAGGGGGGAAAGAGGAGCGCTTGTGCTTGCCAGATTTCAGTCCTTTAAATCCCCCAATCAGAGCTTTTCTGTGAAAATAACACATATACAGTCCGGTGTTTTACCTAAACGTGCAATCTGGCAACCATATGCACGCAAGCTCTCTCTCGCGCGCGGATGATCTGAAAACACCAATAAACAAGTAAGTTGCATTTTAGCTATCTCCATTTGAGATGTTCTGCTTAAAGTGTCATTCAGTCAGTCTGTGTTCTGTCAGGACTCACGAGCCGCTTTGCTGAACAACTGAACTGCTGTGTGCTGTGAGTGGCTGAAATAAGCCAATCAGAGCAGAGCTCAACATTAATATTCATGACTCTTTCAAATAAGGCAAAAACAAAGCATTACATCCAGAGACAATTTCTAGGGTTGTAAATGGACCTGTTAACCGTTTTTGACGAAAGTTGAAATTGGTTTTGCCTCAATATTTTTTGTCAAAACCATGATACATTTTCTTCTGGATTCATTGATAGATTGTCTGGATTCATTGATAGGTTGGCTGTATAGTGCAGGAGATTCAGATGTAAATCAAATGAAATTGCACCCTGATCAATCACAAAATTAAATGACTGATATATCGTCAAGAAATTTGTAGTGCCTGTGTACATGTCTCTTCCAGAATCTCATTTGATGTTTTCAAAAAACCTCTTGCGGTTTTACTTTGACCCTCATGCACATTTAGCCTCAAACAGATATCAAACTAGTATTTTACATGTCAACTCAAATTCTTCTGTGACATTCTCTTTCTCTCGCCCTTTGGCTGACTGACTGGATAAGAGTGTTTTTGCTAAAACTAAATGGTAAAAAGGCATGGAGACTCTTTACCCCCCTCAGATGTCTGATAATGTGGCTTTTGTCAGTCATTCAGCCCTTTGGAGGCCACTAGAGTCTCATTCCCTGTCTAGTCCAGTGATGACAGAACTTCCCCTGCAGTTGCCTAAGATTCAGCAAGTAACTTAGACTCCAGTGGTTTCAAAGCCAATAACTGGGCTTTCGGCCTCTCCGTGCATGTGTTTATGAGATTCAATTTTAATACTCCAGAGCTTGATACTTACAATGACACAGCATGAAATTCAGAGCACACACACACAGACATAATTAAGAAACCTGAATCTTAACACCTGGCAGTTCTGCTATGAGTTATTGCTTGAAAAAAAAAAAAAAAAAAGTATGTTCTGGCTGACATATGACTTCCAGATTCTTTGAATATTCAAATGTTAAAGTTTATGTTTAGATAAACTTCACTATTGCTCACTCAAAAAAAGGGGTGCACAATGTATCAGAAACATATTGATATTGGCAAATCTTTGTGATTTGCAATTGGTCGATACTGGATATTTAAAGGAAGTGTATGTAAGATTGTGGCCAAAACTGGTACTGCAATCACTTTTAAATTACTGTAGAGGTGTATCCCCTCTCCCCTCCCCCTGACTCGAGGTTGCCAGATAAGCTGCTGGATCCTGCAGGAACGTTCATAGGTGCAGCTATGATAACTAGAGCTGAGCTGGCAACCCGGATGCCGAAACACTATTGACTTCGTGATTGGTAGATCGGTGGAAGGTGGAGCATCAGGCCACAACACAACATGTCAACATCAACATCAGTTGAGGGCTGCAACAACAACTTTTAAATGACAATATCAAGAGCTCTTTTCCAGAACGCGATAAACGCCAAATTTAAAAAAATGAGTTTGTCATGGCATTTTGCTGTGTACTGAACCCATTGTCTGACGCCATATCGCAATATAACGCCAAATTGCTATATTTCCTTGTTTAAAAGGTACCGCAAGATGCCGTTTTTTTTCCAAAAGCTGTAAGCGCCGAGCCTGTTTTTAGCCTAAATGCAATATATCCTCTCATCTCGTCTTGAGCCCCTGCCCCTTTGACTGTGAAAGGGCCCTTTTCGTTTGCGCTGCGGTGCCCCCGCGAACGCTATCCCAGCCAAAACATAATACCGTCCAGAACGCGAGTCTTACCGGCAATGTACGACCCCCCGTTTTTTATTGGTTTAAATACATAAACCAACTACATATAAAAAGGATGGATTTGAAGCGTTTTGAAAAAAATAAAAATAAACTTTGAATTTATAATCAACAGTATTGTTGTTTTATTTAACAATCATTGTTTAACATGTTCAGACTTTGCCAATTGACCATTTTCACAGGATAAATAGAATATTAACAAAATGTTTGGGTGTAGGTAAAATAAAGAAATTTTCATGAAAACTATTAAAATGGATTTACAGCATTTTGGAAAAGAGCTCATCATATCCTGGCTGGACTACTGTTTTCAGTGACATTAGTATTTGAAATTAACATGATTTCTTAATGTCTAGTGACATATCAAGGCCATTTTATGATTAATTGAAATACATTTCTTATATACAGTTCCTTTAATTGTTTGTGCTCATTTATCAGATTTTTACATTTAGATTAAGTGATGGCGGCAAAGGTAAATGATCTTTAAAAACACTAATTTAATTTAATAACACTGGAGAAAATTTCAAAAATGAATATCCATTTTTACAACCTGTACACTACAACACTGTAAAAAGTAATTGTTGAATCTACTAAAGAAAAACTTGTAAAATTAACTGATTTTGGAAAATTTGTTGATTTAACTTGAATATACTGAGTATTGTGAACTTTTAGGTGGATGCGATAGCTAAACTATGCAAGTTTAGTACATTGTACTTAAGAATGTTGAGTGTGTTGTACTACATGCATGTTCACACAGTTAAATCCAACAGCTGTTCTTACTAAGACTTTTTAGTAAACTTAACTTAATGTACAATAATTAGAATTTACTTAAAACTATTTAGCAATCTGAATTGTTTGCATGCTATGCCTTTGTTACTTAGAAAACCCAAGTAAACATTACTTGACTGGTTTGAGTACCATTTTGCCAAAGGAAAAAAACACACTCAAAAAACAGGTGGGCGGGCAAAAGATTGAGGCGGGGCAATTCTTAATAGACTTTTCACTCATTTCCTCCACTTCTGCAGTCATCGTTCTTCTTAGTTGCATTCACTCATTTTCCAGTCATCTTGAATGTTATTGAAAATACAACTAAATACTTTGGGAAAGCATCACATAAGCTGACTTCATAAATTTATGTTGATTTCCTAAAATTTCTCACCATTACGGTGATCAGTGTTCCCTTTGGTTGGGCACTTGGAACTTAATTTATATTACTATAAATCTCTTCCTATTGATGCAGCAATGCAACACGAAATCACAGATTTCAAAGGAAGGGAAGTAATAAGTATATATATATATATATATATATATATATATATATATATATATATATATATATATATATATATATATATACACATATATATATATATATATATATATATATATATATACACATATATATATATATATATATATATATAAATGTTATACCAATTAATGATATTTTAACATTTTATTGCTAACACTTCTGACAATTTTAATTGTGTTGATATAATGACTCTATATTTGTGACATTATCCAACAATTTACCATGCTTGAGTCACACACAGACTTCATTATTCAGCGTGCAAAACACAACAATGGTAACATTTTTTTTTTACACTTAATAAGACCATTACAAGTTCATTTGCTGTCATTATTGGGGTTATACTGACAAAAGACAGCAAATAAAATGGTAAAATAAAGCCAAAAATAATAAAACGGAGTTACGATTGCCCTGTGATTAATTTATTCATGCTGCAATGCATTCTGGGAGTACACTTCCTCAGCTCACAGATAGAATTATGTCGACTTGAAGGGTTTAAGTAAGATCAACTTGATGCAATTAAGCTAACTTAACTGAGTGTTAAGTTCAGCTTACTTGAGAATTTTAAGGCAATCAGTTTCCACACATCCTTCTAGTAAAATGAACAAGCAGACATTAAAAGAACTAGTTAAAAGAACTATTTTGTTTGAGTTCTGCTTACAAACCCCAACTTATATATGTAAGTTGGCTGAACTTTTGAATTTGAGTTACTTGTACTCAGGTTTTATGGTAACCTCTACAAATACACAAGATAACTCTACAAAGTAGTAGTAAGTATTTTCAAGTCAAAAATGATGACCTAATTTGCTTGAAAATTTTGAGGCAATCAGTTTCCACAGCTTTTCCAAGTAAAGTCAACTTATTACTTTTTACAGTGAATGCTGTGATTCCTAAATTCACTTGTATCATTTAAAATTATTCATTTGAGTTTTTAGTGTTTACATAAATGTAGGCTATTTAGACAAAACAGTAGCAGATTTTAAATATCGACATCTGTTACTGACCACGACATGAAAATAACTATTGGCTAGATTTTAATAGTGGTACATTGACGCAAAGAGAGAAAAAAATCTGATAGGACTAAATGTATTTGAATCTTGTAAGAGGGACACACCATAACACAAGCGGCTCTTTGAGTGTTTGCTTTGGTTCTTTAGGCTCTCTTTGTGCCAGTATAAAGGGGCATTTTGGGGCACCCAGTGCTTACTGGCACAAACATCCACCCAAGTCTTTCTTCTCAATTGCACAAGCAGACAGCAATCCATCACACACTGCACAGAGAGAGAAAGAGATGTTATTAACCTCTCCAAAAAGGACATAGAATATAAGATGAGTATAAAGATGTGAAGAAAAAGGAGGGATATAGTAAACCTGCCCTTTTAAGAGACAATTAACATTATTGGCTGAACCTCAAAAAACACCATTGTAAATGTAGATTGGATTATGCTCTTTTAAAGTCCTCACCAAATGTATGCACATTCAACCATAAAACACTAAGAGTTTGTGTCACATTCCCCTTAATCCAGCTCTTTCCCATCTGCCCCCAACCCCCATAAGAGGCTTTTATATGGGGGTGGGTTCTGCAAGAAAACAAGAAGAACATACTTCTATACTAACTCAAACACACTCTAGGTCATTCCAGGTTGGTTGACTCAGAAGCTGGCACGTTGAGAGATGTTTCTAACTCTGAACTGATAATAAGACCTGTGATTTCCCCATCACCACTGAGAGAGAAGTTAGAGAGAGAGCTAAAAGCTGGAAGCACTCAGTGCCCAGCAAGCCAGAGGGTGACCGAAAGGACAGCGAGAGTGGTCTTTGACTGGGGTCTTCAAACCATCTGACTAGACAGCGTGTTAAAACGAAGGATCAGCCAAGCTGATTTTAGGAGGATTACTGGGGGGGTCCTGTTGGAAGATATCACACACTGTCACTGTCATTGACAAGCTTCTCCCTATGTACCAGAAATTAACAAGCCTTCAGTGAAACCAATTCTTTTGGTGCCTTTTGTCCATTCAATTAAAGGTGCACTATGTAGGATTTTTGCAGTAAAATATCCAAAAACCACTAGGCCAGTGTTATATATTATTTTGTTCAGTTGAGTTCTTACAATATCCCAAATGTCTACTATCTGCAAATTGTGAAAAAATTGCTATTTTGACCAAGGAGTCTAATGGTTACAATTACCATTGTCTGAGGGAGTCGCCTGTCAATTACGTCATATATGCATGACCCTTGGTTTCCAGTTTTATTTGGCAGAAACACTTAACTCTTAGCAGTGTGAACAAGCGTCACAGCAGCGGCTGAGCAAACGCACAGAATAACAACATAACATCATTTTAAACACACTTCAATGTATCTAATATGAAACAGAGCTGCGCTATCTCATACTCATGACCGGAAAAGCGGAAATACCACCAGCGACCGTGTCCCGTCATAATAAAAGTCCCGCTTCTCGCGAACCGTGTACAACGCGAGGGTGCGTAACAATCGCTCCAACGGCCTTGCTCAGCTTCCTCAACACTCAGTCCTGCTCTGCTTCATACGACAGTAACATTAATAATCGCATCCATGCACATGATTTCTGCCCGAGTCCTATCCCAATCTTTCTTCCTATCTTTTCCACCAGCTGTGAGGTGAAGACCACATCCCAAGATTCTGAGCTCTGACTTGGCATCATCAAACTAGGCCTTTGTTTTGAATAGGCGCCCTCTAGCGGACGGAAAAATTCCATAGTGCAGCTTTAAGTAATGACACTGACCCCTGACTGTTCAGATATATTTTGAATAGTGCTGGGTATTGTTAGGAATTTCACAATTCGATTAGATTCTTGAGGCTTCATTTTGACTCGAGATTGATTTATTAGCTTCGATATCGATTCATTAATAGTAAATACACAAGTAATTAAGTACCTAAGTATATTTTTAAATAATGGTGTGCAGTATTACCAATGTTTAAGAACAAATTGACCCCAGCATGTTTCCTATCATGGCTTATTTAGCAGAACAAACTGTACAATATTGTACATGTGTGGAATACAAACCACAACTGTAACAAACAGGCGCTTTATTAACACCTCTAAAATGCATATAACTGTAGGTAGTAGAAAGTATATACGGTATGCCTGTCCGCTTAAACCATTCAAATATATTGAGACCGCTGGTTTGTTTACAACTATTGAGAGCGACATGATCTATGTGACCGCGCAAACTGCCTCGAGATGAACGCAGAGAGAGAGAGAGAGAGAGAGAGAGAGAGAGAGAGAGAGAGAGAGAGAGAGAGAGAGAGAGAGAGAGAGAGAGAGAGAGCAGGGAAAGGAAATGCAGCTGACAAATAAGTTTTAAATAGCGTGTAAAAAATAATGACGAAAAATTATATGTGGCGGCCGGTGTTGTTTTTTGTGATGTTGATGTGTGGGAAATACTGCAATAAATAACACTGAACAGCTGACGTCGGCTTTTAACGTTAGTGGTACAGGCTTGAACGGAGTGCAGCTACTGTCTACCATCTTGCTGTTTTGGTAAAGCGCGTCTTGTACAACGCTGAGCGCTGTCATTAGAGTATTGCCCACAGCGCCGCCACTGGCCAGTGCGCTGAATCGATTCATAGGATTTGATTAACCGATATTGAATTAAGAAAAAAAATAATCGCAATGCATTGATGAATCAATATTTTTACCCAGCACTAATTTTGAATATTTTGTTGTATGAACATCTGTAATATATCAAGAACAGGGCCTCTGCTTTAAACAAAAAAACAACAACAATTGATTTCTCAATGTTAAGTGGTCTCTTATTTTTTTCCAGAGTTGTATTAATACTGAAAGTGTAAACAGAGAGTGGAGAGAGGAAGCTTCTCTACTAGTGACTTCCTGCGTCCTTCAGCCTCATTTGAGTCATAGTAACTAAAGCTGGTAAAAAGTGAGTGTGTACTGTACAGACAACTTAACAATGTACACACACAAATGTGAAGTCCTGAAAGCAGTGAAATTCTTCGCCTTGAGGATCTTTTCTATTTTTTTTAGCATGCTTGCTAAAACTTTGCAAACACTAACACACATGCACACATCTCAAAGTGACTAGTAAGCAAACAAAAACATGTTTGGGTCACATTTCAAATAAAGTCTCCTACACACAGAGAAAAAGGGTGTCTATTTTTCCCTTTAGTGGTACAACAGTTTGTCGCTGGAGCAATACTCTTAAAAGGACATCTTTTTACTTTTTATTTTTACTACAAAAAGGTTCATAGTAGTACCTTAAGCTACATATTTGTACTCTAAGGTGCTAATATGCACCTATTAGGAGTAAAAAAAAAAGAAGGTACAAATCCTTTTAAGGGTACTGTCATTTGTAATTGTTTGTAAGTCTTTACCGTGACTTTTGATCAAATTAATGCATCCGTATTAATTTCCTAAAAGAAAAAAAACGTACTAAGCCCAAACTTTTGAGTAGTAGTATAATAAAGTTGCATGTTTCGTTTTGCCTTACAGCAATGAAAGAACAATTTTTGCACTGCAGAAATAAAAACTTGAGGAAAATGTCCTTAATTGATGTAAACATTAAAGTGAATTAAATATAGTTCAAAAACAGGGGGCATTTTCTAGAAGTAAAACATGATTTCTTACATCCTTCTTTTGATTTTGGATCAATCTGTTCTGGGCATGTTCTTCAACTGACTTTTCCTTTGCAATGATTTGTTACAAACAGTAACTTTTGTCTTTGAAGGCATTAACCAGGTGCCAATCATCCATCCAGGAGAGAGACATCAAACATATTATGGCCTTTCAGACACAGCACGACACACACAGCACTGAGACATCCATCTCCACAGTGATATCCATTTCATTAATGAACTCATGAGGAGAAACACAGAGGAGGAAGGTCATCAGCCAATCGCAGGCGAGGACAGCAGGATCTTGTGGCCTTGTACTTCCTATCCTCCACACAGAGATGTTGACAACTGATATGTTTAGACTAGTTTAAGCACAAGTCATTTTCATAGCAGGGAATTTCCATAGGACATAAAAATCCATGAGTGAGTTTGCTGACTGCACAGTGTGTTTGCATTAAAAAAACTCTAATATGTGGGTGGGTTGAATCTTTGTGAGTGGGCAGATCTCCAGATCACTCTACACTACTGGTTCACTATTGTCACAGATGCACCTCAGCTCAGCAAACTGAGGTGTAGAACGTTCCCTTTAACAAAAGCACTCATGCACTGCTGTGATAATGTCCAACATCATCAAAAGGTCATAAACCTCTGTGAGGGACGGGTTACCTTAGTTCAGTCAGTGGCACATTGTTGTTTTCACTTTGTCTCTCATCTGTTTAACTTTAGCCTTTCCCACAGATAAATGTCCCTGGATATATTGTGGCTTGTGTAAATTGGTTTAAACACCAGAATGGAGAATAAGAGAGAAGAAAATAAGGAGGTATTCAGCTGTGGCCACAAATTTTGTTTAGCAAAGTTTGCTGCGTTTGTATTTGTAGATTATTTTTTCACAGTATACCATTTTTTCCAGTATACCATTTTTTCACAGTATACCATTTTTTCCAGTATACCATTTCTATGGTATACTGGAAAACAATGATAAGCATTTCATACGTTTTAAAGGCTTTTACTGAACATTCAATAAGGAAAAAGTCATAATGTTGACCCTTCTTCATAACCTCAACAATTTTCTCTGGCATGCTGGATATCAACTTCTGGCCCAAATCCTGACTAATGGAGAGCAATTCTTGCCTTATAGTGAGCAGAGCTGATCACAATTTGATGGCTTCTGATTGTCCACTCGCCTTTTGAGGATTGACCACAGGTTCTTTATGGGATTAAGAGCCAGGGAGTTACCTGACCACGTATCCAAAATTTTGATGTAATGATTTCCAAGCCACTTCATTATCCCTTTTACTTGTCACATGGTGCTCCATCTTACAGGAAAATTCACAGATCACCCCCAAACTGCTCCTGGGTCGTTGGGAGAAGTTGCACTTGCAGGACGTTTTCAATATGATTCTTTATTCCTGGCAGTGTTTCTGGAAAGAGCCCACTGCCTTGGATGAAAAGCAACCCTACACATGAATGGTCTCAGGATGCTTCACTGTTGGCATGACACTGGACTCACTTTTCTTCTCCAGTCAATCGATTTTCCAGATGTCCCAAACAGTCGGAAGAGGGCTTCATCTGAGAAAATAACTTTGCATCAGTTTTCTGCTGTCCATGCCTCATACTTCCTTTAGAATTTCCATCTGTCATTGATGTTTTGATGCCCTTCTTGAAACCAGGTGGTTGTCCAACTCAGGGACGTCCTGAAGCCTTCTTCACTGCAGTTGAATCTCGCTTCTTGAGGTTCTTGATGAACCGGAAATATTCTTTGGAGGTAACCATTGGTAAAGAATACAATGATTTGAAACAATTCTTCCCTCCTTTTATAGCCGTCAGTCCGCTCTTAATCCAATCAGAATGATAGAGTGATTACTCCCGACTAGTACTTGTTCACACTTTTGTGTTGTGCTGATGATGTGATTTGTGAAATGATAGCTGGTCATTTTGTGCCAGGGCCAAAAAAAAGTGAAATTTGTGGTTTTGTGAAAAGGCTAATTTGGCCAATGAAGCTTTTAGTTATTATTTAAAATGCATCTAATCCCTCTGCACAATAATCTAGAAACAATGTGAATAAACACCACAACAACGGAAGTAGCAAACTTTGCGAAACACAAAATTTATGTCACTGCCAATACTTTTGGCCATGACTGTAAATGGAAAGATCTGCAGTCTAGACAGACATCCATTTCAATACTTTTTAGATATTTAAGTAATAGAGTACTACACTTTTATTGGTAGCTGGATGCGCTCTACCTAACTTTCCAATCCCATCTTTTGAAATATCAAATAGATGATTAGACAGACGAGGTCAATCACAATGTTTGTTGCCACAATGTCTGTTTTTTTACTTAACTCTAATTGCGATTCCAAAAAAATAAGAAAATGCTAAATAATGCATTTTTATTTCAGAGAACATAGACTACTGTTCAAAAGTTTAGGGTAGGTATATATCATTGTATTAAGGAATACTTTAATTCAGCAAAGATACATTCAATTAATCAAAAGTGACGGTAAGAATATTTATCACATTATAAAAGATTTCGTTCATAAGTAAATGCTGTTCTTTTGAATATTCTATTCATTAAAGAAAAAAATCTAATGAAGTCTTGGTGAGCAAAAGAGACTACTTTCAAAAACTATGTTTCAAAAACTAAAAAATGACTAACCCCAAACTTTTGAACAGTAGTGTATATCCTCTATGAGCATGTCCGTACATACTATAGTGTGGGTACAAAATTGTCCACAATAGTGGCAATTAGAGCCAAACCTAATTATCTTTATATTAAAAAAAACAACAGAAGTCTATAGTTTGTCTCTATTTAAATTAACTAAATGTGTGTAAAGCAAAACTTACCTCACCCTCTGGACAAATTCAACATGTCAGCTGTGCTCATCGACAGCAGAGAGACAGAATGAGTGAGAGAAAGAGAGATGCTCTGAGGGTACCAAACCACCCCAAACACACACGATATGATGTGCACTGCCATCTTTCAGCCTAAAGTCTATATTTGGGCAAGAATAGAAACAGACAGACAAGAACAACAAGCGACAGGAGAGCGAGCGAGAGATCTTTGATACGTGAGTAAATATTAGATTAGGGTGAGCTGTGCTGTTTTCCGCCCATCAGGATCGGCGGGCCTTTATTGGGTTATCCCACTGAAGCCGGTGTGTGTGTGTGTGCTGGGACAGGAATGACAGGAATGTTTGGGCCTCCTTTACTGTCCTTTAGTGCAGGGAAGGAGCAACAGGATTCGGACCAAAGCCGAACATATACACACACACACACACACACACACACACACACACTTCTAAGACTCTTTTGGGCTTGTAACATAAGGGCTTAACAAAAGTGCCACTGCCAATGATTCAATACGATATGCTGGTGAACATAATAGTGAATGTACACACACACACACACACACACACACACACACACCAAATCAAAGGTGAAACACGTAGGAACAGACCAGTACACATTAAATAAGCTGAAGTATAGCAGCGGACAATAACTGTTCACACAAAGGAAATCACCCAGCTGAGGGGGCTGAATTTAATTTTGTGCAGCTGCCCATTACAAAAGACCCTGCTCTTTTGAAAGCTATTCATAATCTTTTATTAGAGGGGTGACATGCTACTAATCCCCTGGTCAAGCGTTTGTGTGTCTTTTGATGGCTTATTATAATTTTAAGTTTTTTGAGCATGTCAATAAAAGTAAAATAGGGGTAGGTGCAGAGAGCGAGCTGGCAAGTGTGTGTGTGTGTGTGTGTGTGTGTGTGTGTGTGTGTGTGTGTGTGTGTGTGTGTGTGCGCGTGTGTACAAATCTGCTTCAGGGGGTGAAGAAAGATAAAGTCGAGGCATAGAAAAAAGGCGAGAAATTGGGGTTCTAAATCCGTCCTCTATGGACCACTCTGGTGGAGTGTTAAGGGAAACAGATTTGGACCTCAATCATTTAAGAGCGCAGAAGCTTCCCGTTCATAAGTGGAGAGGAGGGATCAACGTCAGGAGGGAGGCAGGCAGAGAATGTGACTTTGGGCTAAAAGTAATTATATAAATAGTTCCTCCGTATTGAAAATTCATCATCTACTCAATCTTCCAAGCACGTATACACATCATTCTTGATTCCAGCGTTGTTATTGATTACTAAACCCATTACAAATAAAGTAGAGTAGAGCAGAATAGAATGCAATAGAATAAAATAGAATAGAATATTGAAATAAAGCTGAAATTAAATGCAAGGTATACTAAAAGTAGAAATAAAAGGACTAAAACTGAAATAAAAATGCATTAAAGCAAACTAGAAATATAAAAATACTAAATTAATAAAACAAACTAATTAAAATGAAAACTAAAAATATAAAATTAAAATGCTAATTCAAAGTTTTATTTGTAAATGTTACTCCCACAAACACCAAAGAAGTTCAGAAGACATGTCCACATTCTGTTGTCATATAGTACCGCTGATTGTTAAGTCTATAAAATCCATTTAAAAATTGAATAGGTTTAGTCTTAAAGGCTATTTGTGTTAGAAACATAAAATCATTATTTACTTGATTATTAATTGGAAAAACCCCAGTAAAACAGTAAAATACAATGCTATTTTATGGCTCCACAAGATTTATATTTTAAGAGTGCTTTTATGGTTTGGAACCAAGAGGCTCAACAATTTTTGGTGAACTCCAACTTTAAACCCAAACATCATACATAGGAGATGTCATGAATGAAATTTGGAGGGCAAATATTCTTTGTCTATAAGGGATAGTTGTTAAAGGGCTGATTAAGTAATCGCATGGTTTAGTATTAGCAGCTGACCCTAATGGACAAAGCCTGACATGGACAAATCCCTCAAAAGCCCAGAGTACTGTATGTCCTTTTAAGCCCATATATGTGAGTGCAATGTTAAGCCACTGTCTAAAACCTGACTTTGAGAAACATCATGATCATTTTCATTATTTGAAAGCAAGACGATGTGGCTAGAAATCTTGATGCTGTTGACCAAGATCAGTAATTATAGATCCACTCAATGAGCCATCCCAGAAAATCAGCTCAATAAACATGAAAAGCTACAGGTTTACAGACTAATACAGACAAACATGCTTATTGTCCTTATTGTTCACAATGATGATCTGATAGATACCAAAATTCTCAATGTGCATCTTTCCCTCTCATTTAAACATATACACACAAACCGGGGGCAACAGCATGATCTAGTCAGATATGACCTACTTTCTATTCTCCCACAATCCCTTTTGTTCCCCCAGCAGCACCCTCTTTCAGAGAGTGAGAGAAATGGGGGAGGAGGATAGTAACAAAGACTAAACACCCAACTCCACACGATGCACACAGGGACACTCAAAAAGCAAGCTCAATCATTCAGAAACTACTTTATACATATTACTGTGGACTCCCCCCAAAATAATAATGATAACTAATAATTAGTAGATTAAACACCATGCATGTATTTCATGTTTCAATTTGCTCAAAATAATTATTACAAATCTTCTATTTATTTATTTATTACCAGCAAAAATTATATATATATAGAACTCCAAACTTCATGTGGCCTTCAGATTAGCTCAAGAGCAGTGTGTAGAGATCTTCATGGAATGGGATGCCATGGCCGAGCAGCTGCATCAGCAAGTGCAATGCAAAGCGTCGGATGCAGTGATGTAAAGCACACCGACACTGGACTCTAGAGCAGTGGAGACGTGCCCTCTGGAGTGACGGATCACGCTTCTCAGTCTGGCAATCTGATGGACGAGTCTCGGTTTTGCGGTTACCAGGAGAATGGCACTTGTCTGACTGCATTGTGCCAATTGTAAAGTTTGGTGGAGGGGGATTATGGTGTGGGATTGTTTTTCAGGGGTTGGGCTTGGCCCCTTAGTTCCAGTGAAAAGAACTCTTAAAATGCTTCAGCACACCAAGACATTTTGGACAATTGCATGCTCTCAACTTTGTGGGAACAGTTTTGGGATGGCCCCTTCCTGTTCCACCATGACACTAGTGCACAAAGCAAGGTTCATAAAGACATGGATGAGTGAGGTGTGGAGGAAGTTGAGTCCTGACTTATAAAACACCTTGGAATTAATTAGAGCGAAGACTGTGAGACAGGCCTTCTCATCCAAAATCCTGAGTGCCTGACCTCACTAATGTGCTTCTAGAAGAATGGTCAAAAATTTCCATAAATACACTCCTAAACCTTGTGGAAAGCCTTCCCAGAAGAGTTGAAGCTATAATAGCTGCAAAGAGTGGGCCAACTCCAAATGAAACACTATGGATTAAGAATGGGATGCAATTAATGTGCATGTAAAGGGCAGACGTCCCAAAACTTTTGACAATATAGTGCATAACCATCATAGAGTGAAAGCGGGGACAGATACACACACACACACACACACACACACACACACACACACACACACACACACACACACCCACACACACACACACAGCTAGTGCGTGTGACATTTCAGATTTTGTGTGTGACATAGACATTTCAGATAGTGTGCGAAGACCTAATTCATTCCTCTTTTGCTTCTCCCTGCACCTCCTGAACGGACAACATTTGTTTTGTCAAAACTGTCTCTGGAAGTATTCTCGTAAACAGTCTGTCATGTCCTATTATGTCCTTTTACGAAGTCTTTTTTTTTTATCTCAAAAATAAAATACGAAATGTGCTGTGATTGGTTAGCTGGCCCAGTGTGTTGTGATTGGCACCACTTAGCACGTGTTCGGGAAATGTCACACCCCTACATAGCAGTGAGCTCTACTTTACAATTGCATTAGTTTCAAACCAATTCAAGCCTGATTCAGACTTAAGAATGTTAACAAACAAGATCACGCAGAACGGATTTCATGCACAGACTTTTCAAGCACGGATTTTAACAGGACTTTTCAGAGTGCTAGTTTTTTTTTTAAATGTTCTTATACTGTTTAGATACAATGTTATACACCATTTAATGATGATACTTGCCAGATAACTATGTTACAAATTCCAAACAGTATTCAATCACAAATTTATGGTTAATTTTCCTAAGGCGCAGTGAAGAGCCTCACAAAAGCGAGCGCTTCCAAATGCTAGTAAACACTGACTATATCAACACTAATGTTGGCTAGCAGTTGAGCGGAGGCAAATCTTTCCCCTTTTATTTACATCGTAGCAACAACATCAAACTTATAATTGGAACTGTTTTTTAAGTATAACGCAACTACAAATAAGACATCCTTACAGTTTGTGATCCACAAACAACAGATTGTCCTGATAAAATGAGAACTGCTCAGTCTTTCAGGGGAAGCGTTTGTGCATAGCCTGCATTGTACTCTTAGTTTCTGGAAGCTGTCCTCCGTAAAATGTGCAGCACACAGATAAACAGGGTTGAAAAACAGAATATTTTTGACATAGCGACAACACTGTCTTCTCTAATGCAGCTCAACCAGGCCTTGCAACTTTCTTGCGTATTCCAAGGGTCAGAGGTTTCTTAAATTAACACTGTGACTTCACAAGATCCGGAAAAAAAAGTGTAGTCCAAACAAAACATTCATTGTAGTTCTTGGAAAATGGATTCTATTAAATAAAATATTTCCTTTTGGAGTAGACTTTGAGATCTGTAACCTTCAGATTTTTTACACACTAACTAAAGTTGAAAAAAGTTAAAAAGCATAATAGGACCCCTTTAAGTAACTAAAGAGCTGAGAAAGAAATCAACTGCGTATCATTATATTGGATCTGTGTATCAGGTCTTATATTTATAGCAGGTAAATTACCTGATGCTGTCTGTGTCATTCATGTTAACCAAACAACAAAACAGCTTCAACAAAGATCTAAACTATATTTAATTTATATTTTATTTATACAGTAAACACTATAGAGTTTTTTAATAGTGTCATTTAGGCCTAATTATTATATGCATGTGCCTGCATACTACAGTTAGACCTTACTTTTATTTGTAACTTTGTTGTATTGAATTTTTATCTGTGCTTGGAATTATATTTACAGACATAATTAATATATGCAATTTAAATACTAAAACACAATATACATATATTTAATATTATCATTATTACAATTACATTTAAATAAAATATTATTAAAATGATTAATTCTTAAACTAATTTCATATTTTAATATACATCAGATATACACATACGTTAATATACATAAGTACACACATACACACAACATATACATATACATATATATATATATATATATATATATATATATATATATATATATATAAATATATATATATATATATATATATATATAATAAATATATATATATATATATATATATATATATATATATATATATAATAAATATATATATATATATATATATATATATATATATATATATATATATATATATATATATATATATATATATATATATATATATATATATATATATGTATATGTATATGTTGTGTGTATGTGTGTACTTATGTATATTGACTCAATGCATTCAGAGATTGTAGACTAATGCAAGCTATTTAAATTCAGAAAAGACTCTGTAAAAAAGCCCAACAAGTGTTGCATTTTGTGATCTCAATAACTGTCTAAATCAAACCCTGAGAGGTGGCCACAATTTCCAACACCATAGCAGAGGACAGAATGCATCTCCTGCTAGTGTCACACAACGGAAAGAAAGGAATGCAGGAAGAGGACAGGAAAACACTGGCTGCTGAATCCAATTTAATCTGACAGAAAAGAATACGTGCAATCGTATATGTCAGAGGTAAAACTGAAGGAGGGATAAAGTGGAAGGTGTGAGGAGCAAATGTCAGATTAGTCTCGTAGTAATTGTTGGAACAGTGTGTTACATAAAAAGATAATGACAGTCAAAGCATGAACAGGAGATGAGAGCATTTCTGGCAAAGATAAGTGCTGGAAATGCAGGGAATGAAAGCCAAAGACGACATTGAACATGAGACAAGGCAGAACATGAGTAAGTTTGGGAGGGAGAAGGAGAGGGAGAGAGAACAAATGCGTGGGAGAGGAAGGAGAAAGGCGAACGTCACTCGTTCTTACCTGAATGTGTTCGGTAGAGCTGCTGCTGAGCTCATCTCCAGATTCAGAGTCATTTCTCATTTTCTCCAACCCATCTCCTGACGACACGCTCCCTTCCATGTCCACCGACAACACACCTGGGAGTTTCCCCTGGCAACCTTGCTCTCGTGGAGGGGATTCCGCCCGCCCTCGTGGAAGTGTGGGGTTGCCATGGTGATAGTTATGATGGTTGTTGTTAAGCAGAGTCAGCTCGGCAACAACGCTCTTCATCCCCGGGTTCTGATTGGTGTCCCGCGACAACAAAGGTGGGGTCTGTTGCCCTGGCAACGGGGAAGGCGTCGTTGAAGGAGGTGGCCTGCTAAAGCTGGACCTTTCCGTAGGAACGCGTTGGTTGAGATTTTCGTTCGACGATCGGCACTGGCTGATTTCAAGGACGTTGGGGGGTTTGGAGCGAGGTTTGGGCGGCGGCATAAGAGCACGTCGGACCTCTCGGACATACTGAGCGGGGACATAAAAAGCTTTGGTGCCCTCCTCCCGGCGAACTTGCCACCAGTCCTCGTTGGTTTTACAAACCAACATATAGCATTCGCCCTGTCGTATAGAGATGAGTCTGTCTTTCGCCTTGTACTCATAATCGTACTCCACCTCGATATACACCTGCCCCGGGGCAATGGACAAATCACAACGCCCATCCCGTTCCGTCATGGCTCAATCTGTCCGTGCGTTATTCAGAAGACAGACTGTGAATGGATCCACATCTTTTCCGGTCTCCGAACGGCTGCAAAAAGAGAGAATGATATTGTTAGCACTCAGGAATCTAAATGACACACACACACACACACACACACACACACACACACACACACACACACACACACACACGTATATAGCTCAATAACTGTGGTACTATTAATCAATAGCAATTGCAACAGACTTGATCTGATAGAAATGATAACAAATCACACATCTATACTTAAAAAAAGTGCTACTGTACTTTCCAGCATCAAGGGCATCCTCATGGTAACCTAATCATGCGTGAGGACGCCATGGCAACCAACATATCAGTAATCCAATGATCAAATTACAACGACAGGTCTCAAAGAACATAACCGTGCTCACTAACACACAGATCCTTGAGTGAACCGAGTGATGTTTTCCAGAGTATTGCCTGCAGATCCCTTTCTACAATCAACATGCATCTGTTTGCCCCCATATCCCACTCTAGCATGTACACAATCCCCCTTAAGCATTCTTAGGTTAAATATACACTGACATGTTCACATATGGTGCTTAAAGATGATGGATTGTGACAGCCTTGGGCCGGATATAAAGAGCGGCTGGATTCACTCTTCCTTTTATTTCCCCAATTCCTTTGTTCTTTTAGCCCTTGTGTATATGAAAGAAGGGTGTAACTCTGATTCATACTATATGCACAAAAACTGCAATCACTTTATGATCTGGCCAGCTCTAAAGCTCTAATCAAATTGGTTGGCTTTTACGCAGCCTCTGATAGATGCAGTACAACATACCGTTTGAAAGTTTAGTCTGCTAAATACACTCTAAAATATGCTGGGTTAAAAACAACACAAGTTGGGTTGAAAATGGACAAACCCAGCAATTGGGTTGTTTTAACCCAGCGGTTGGGTTAAATGTTTGCTTAAAACAATCCAATCGCTGGGTTTGTCAATTTCCAGCCCAACTCGGGTTGTTTTAAATCCAACATTTTTTAAAGTGTACACTACTGTTCAAAAGTTGTGTCAGAAGGATTTTTTTAAGACAATTAATTAATTAATTTAATTTAATGTTAAATAAAAGGAAAGGGAATCAAAGGAAAGAATTTTACATTGTTTAAAATGAAAAATGATTTCAATTTTTTTGCTTTCTAATCGTGCGTGTGTGTGTGTGTGGGGGGGGGGTTCAGCATTAATAATAATATTAATAATAAGCGCATGATTTTTAAAGAATCATGTGACTGAAACAATGACTTCTGTGAATTCAGTTTTGCCTTTTGAGCTGAGCTGACAAATGTAGTGTGGTTCAAATGAGTAGCACTATTTTGTTATGCATTTGGCATAAAAATAATATTATTGAACTTTTATCAAGGAAAATTATATTGCGGTAATTAGCATTATCATTTTATCGCCTAGCCCTATGGTGTATTGAAATAGAACATGCTTATTTTAAATGTTTATAATATTCCACAATGTTACTGTCTTACAGTGTTTAATAAATAAATGCAGCCTTAGGGAACATAAGAAAAATGTAATACTTATTTTAACGAAAGTGTATTATATTTTTTATTTTAAATAGTATAGAAATTTGGGCTACACTTTATTTTACAGTGTCTTTGTTACATGTTAAAGGGGGGGGTGAAATGCTGTTTCATGCATACTGATCTTTTTACACTGTTAAAGACTTGGAATCCCATCCTAAACATAGACAAAGTTTCAAAAGTTAAGGTGGACGTTTGATGGGAGTATTTCTTTGTCAAAAATACTACTTCCGGTTAGTCATAAGTTTCGGCAAGTTTTTTGAGATCATGCGTCCCCTTGACGTTAATGGGGGCGGAATTTCCTTGTATGGGCCTTACGGACAATTCTACCGGAAGCGCGTGAGAGAGAGAGAGGGAGAGAGCGAAAGTAACAGGCTACGCCCATCAAAGCGCTGGCTTGTAGGATGCTGGACAGGTGATGTGCACATAACAATGTCACCAAAAAAGTGCGTTTTTGGTTGCCAGACCAAGACAGTCCTGCACAGATTCCCCCAAAACCCCGCGTTAAGGCAACAGTGGATGTAATTTGCTTTTCCGGATCAGCAACTGAGTTGCGCGAATGTTTATATCTGTTCGCTGCATTTCGGTGCCGACTGTTTCATAAACAAGGCCCAGCTTGACGCCGGATTTTCCCGATCGCCTAATGCTGAAGGATGGAGCAGTCCCAACGATAAAGGTCCCAACGTTAGAACCGCAGGCGGTGAGTGAGACTGCTTCAAATGTCTGTTTTTTCCTATGCTCATCAAGTAGCCCAAACATGATCACGTATAGTTAATTGATCAATGGAGCATGCGATGTGTAGTGCGTGTACATTTGTTTAGCTGGCCACTATATGTGTAACTTTATGTTTGTGTATTGTAAAAGCACTCCAAACAACAATACACAAAGAGGGGGGAAATATGTTGAACTAAATAAGCACGCTTCTTCATTCCGCTTACGTGTCTTTCTATGTAAACACTAACTTAGCCTGCCGTGCAAAACCAGTCCGCTTACTGTCTACACAAACCACGCGTAAACACACGTGCACAACTGCACTTCCCACATGTACACCTTCAAAGACAAAAATACGACGATATAATTCAAGTATAAATATGTAAATAACACAAGTCGCTAAGCACATTATATAGTTAGTGTATAACTTGTACCACATAGAGACGTCCTGCTCTAGTCGTTTTTGCTGCTGCTCCTGTTCAACTTCAGCCTCTGGGTCTGATTCCGGATCATAGATGTATGGCTGTATCTGATTAAAAGCCATATTTTTATTTTGAATAAAGTTTTTTTTCCCGCTGTTAGGGATGACACAGCTTTACGACGCACTCGACTCAACACAATAGCAGCAGCGCGCACACGTCATTATTTAGCTCCGCTCACACGATACGCCCCCACCCGCTCGGCTTTTTTCGGAAAGACTCGGAACAGCGCATCTTTCTTATATAATTATAAAAAAAATAAAGACTTTTCGGAGATATGCAGGATGCAATGCTACTCTATAGGTACTCAAGATTGACATGACACTGACTGAAACTGAGTGTTTCACCCCCCCTTTAAATACATGTACCATAGTAATAACAGTAAATTATGCATAATTTAACCCTCAACCAAACCCTAATCCTACCACAACACTTTAGTAAGTACATTAATATTAGTTAATTAATATTACTCTGTACTTAAATATAAATACACTATAAATAAATATAAATGACACCTTAAAATAAAGTGTAACCAGATTTTGATATAGAGTAGACCAGGTCTATTTAAATCTTACCCTGGAGGGCCAATGCACTGCAGAGTTTAGCTCCAACCCTGATCAAACACACCCACCTGTGATTTTCTAATGATCCTGGAGACATTGATTAGCATGTTCAGGTGTGCTTGATTAAGGTTGGAGCTAAACTCTGCACTGCATTGGCCCTCCAGGGTAAGATTTGAATAGCCCTGGAGTAGACCATAGCATGAAAATAGTTATGAGCTTGACTCACACACTCTTAACTAAGGCATGAAACCATCCCTACTTATAGCTAGTTAATCCACATGGTCTGTCCTTAAACAGTCAATCATGGAAGCTGAAGGGTTTAGTACTAAACTTTTCAAAATAGCAACAAATATTATACAACCTGCTCAATGTGTGAAGCCATGCGGGGCAGTCAAATTTTAGATGTGGATTTGATGTGACATAAGGCACCTCTCAAAATAGCCATGGAGGAAAGGAACTGATAGAGGTTACTAAGACTGAATGAAACTGAATACTGTAACCAGACACAGACTACACTGATCCCTCCACTGAGAAAACTGTTAAATCAAGCACAGAGCCACATACAAACTATTCACTACACCCAAAATACCTCATCAGTTGAATGTAATTGAATCATGCGATGCATTTAGTCATGTTTGTTGGATGTAAATTGTTTCTATTGGAATTATCACAAACACATTTACCTCAGGCTCAACTTTGGCTACATTAATTGACCTGACCATTACACTGACCTAAAATAATTCTCTTTAAAATCAAACTTAGCTATAATATTAAACCAATGTATTTTCCCTGAAAGTCTAATTTATTACATTATATTGTTTTGCCTGTCTTTTCTAAAGTATTAGCTACCGTCTTCCTTATCAAATACAGAAAGACACAGCTGGCTTTCATCAAAAAGCTTCAGCTTCACAAACCTTTTGATTTACAAACCAAGCTTTACATTTTATGAAAACCTCCCCTTTTATGAAAAAGGGTCTTCAAAGAGGTCAGCTTCCATTACTCTGTTACACTTAAACAAACTTTTAAAGGGTTGGAATTACTCACCTTCATGATCCAAACCCATAAGACTTTACTTAATCTTTTGAACACAAATGAAGATCTTATTAATCCTTAAATGCATAGATGTTTAGCCAATCATTATTGTGGTCTTTAGCAACCCAGATTTATCTACCTGTTGTGAAAATATAAAACTCTCTTGATATTAGTGTAACAATTACAGAAGAATAAAATAAAGCTAGTTTTATTACCCTTTGGAGCTTGGAAGGGTTCAATTTGAGCTGATTTTTTATAACATCATAACTGTCCTCGTCAGAGCTCATTTGCCAGTAGGCTCATAATCTGGCTCATATTCATGATCTCACACGTATTCTCAAAACTATAATCAACATCTTCAAAATCAATATTTTGATCGCTGAGAGCTTCTTCAGCAAATCACAAATCACAGTGACAGTAATAATTGATTACATTCAGTACTTGCTCTGCAGTAAATCAAGTTTTGCTGATTTAGCTTTGCTATTCTTTTGTTTTCTATGAGGGAAATGTCACTTTCTATCATTATGTATCAGACAGTGCCACTTAAATTAGGGCTGCATGATAATGGTTATTTTGCTCAAAATCTTAATCGCGATTATTAATCATGATTATTCTGTCAAAAAGGGTCTTATAGTTATGGTCATTTTGCATGTTCTTTACCAACCTACACTTGTAGGTGGCACACTGTGTTTTTATATCTATTTTTATGACCAGATAGGCCTACAATAAAAAACCAACAGCTCCCTTTTACTGTTTCTAATAAAATTATGATTGTTTAGAAACTGTGTTTCTTAAAAATGATTTTTTAAGCTGTGTGAGTTTGGGCCACGAGTTCTGGGGGGCCTCCAAAATTCTGCGCCCTGCTTTCTAAATCCGTTCTAAACTTTGAAGATGGTAAATCTAAACTTTGTTAGATGGTAAATCAATACAAAACACATGGTTTTGGTGAACACTTTGTAATCTGTATTCACATTAGATTTTTAAAGCAACACAATTAATTTGAAAATGAGACAAACCGCAGATTCAGATTGCCCTGCAAATTCTTAAAGCAAAGAACGATGCTCGTTCTTTATAAAAAAATTCAACATATTAAAAAATGTCTTTGGCTAGGGACATTCTAAAACGCTTAAACGTGGCTTAATGCACTGACAGTGATATTAAAAGACCAAACTCTGTGAACATCATAAAGCATACTGTACAGCAAAGCACTTAAGCTCAGAATATGAACACAACACGTTTAATTACACGTTCAGTGCACTGTAAAAAATGATTTAGAAAAAAAGTTACCTGGTTGCCTTAAAATGTTGAGTTCATTGAAATTAAAATTTTGAGTTAATGAACATTTTTTGAGATTCGACAACCTTTATTAAAAGATTTTGTAAGCATATTGGGTAATTGTGTGTTTTATTTCTGATGACGCAGTGAAACATGCCAAATTGTGCTATTTTCATGATTTATCAAATTCTTTGTGTGGTTCAGATACAATAATATTTTGAGTTTCTATTTATTAAACAAATTTCCTTCATTGTATCAATTCAATTTTTTTATTTCAATATAAACTCACAAGTTTAAGGCAACTAGGTTACTTACTTTTTTTAAGTTAAACCAACAAAAAAACAACAGTTTTTTTTACAGTGTTTTCCTCCCATTGAAATCAGTTTTAAAGTAAAAGCTTAACGTCACTTAATCTAGCCTACTTAGTGATATTAAAAGATAAAATTCTGCAAAAAAACAATTTTTCTGTATAGTATGCTTTATTATTATAACGTTAACGAAGTTTGATATTTTGATATCACTGTACATAAGCCACGTAAAGTGTTTTCTTCATGGGAGTAAAATGCTTAATTATATCGTTAATATTTAGGGCTCATCTGCTTTTCTGTACATAGTATGCTTTATTAGTATGGTGTTCACTATGTGTGGTTTGTTAAAGGGATCCCCTGGTGTTAAGACTTGTAAAGCTTAATATAACATAAATTATATCTCTTACTGAAATATGTAGTAGAAAACCCACGAGAGATCTACGTTATTTAAAAAATCAATTTTATATTTGGGCCATGGGCGGCACCATTTTGTTTGCGTTCTAGGGTGATGAAGTAGAATGGTTGCACTCGGCAATCAGCTGGCACTCCCCGCAGCTATTTTTACCACAACGCAACTCAAAAATAGTTTTAGAGTTAAACATAATCAATTAATTGCTTTGTAATTGTACTTAAAACACATTCAAACATACATACATACATATATACATATATATATATATATATATATACATATATATATATATATATATATATATATATATATATATATATATATATATATATATATATATATAACTGCTATACTGTGAACCTTTAAAACATGTACACATAAAGAATCCTCCAGTCACTATTTCCCTTTACTTAGATTGCACAAAATAGTGATTAGTGATATAAATGATACTGTATTAATTAAATAAAACAGTTACTTGTCGTGTTTTATGCATATGGTTGTGCTCTTTATTATTTTACAGTAATCTTTCTAAAAACATTTTTTTTAATTATTACAATAATCGCAATATATCGTAACCCCTGTATCGTGATACGTATCAGCCCTAACTGCTAGTAGAGGCTTGTTACCAATGCAAACCCTAAAGAAAAAACACGTTTTAAGGATAAATAACAAGAGGGCCAATATCGTGACGATTATTTGAAATCAATCGAGAGAAGCAGATATGGTTATCACAATTAAAATATGATTAATCGTGCAGCCCTAACTTAAATAAAGGTGAATTGCACTTATTCAGTCATCAAAGATTAAAATCTTATTATCAAAGATAAAATATACTTACTCTGCTACAAACCTCGGGTCGATAGTGACCCTATACACTTTTTACTATGGGGGTATAAAATGCTGTTTCATGCATACTGAGCTTTTTACACTGTTAAAGACTTGGATTCCCATCCTAAAAATAAACAAAGTTTCAAAAACTAATGTTGGACGTTTGGTGGAGTATTTCTGTGTTAAAAGTACTCCTTCCGGTTTCTCACAAGTTTCGGAGAGTTTTTTTTGAGTATGGGTCGGCTTGACGTCAACAGAGCGGAAGGTCCTTGTATGGGCCTTACGGGCTCTTCTCCCGTTAGGGTGCGCGCACACGCGTGACTAGAGGCGAGAGAGCAAATGCACGCCCCATAAACACTCTCAGCTGCAGATCCACTCGTCCGTGAACACTTAAGTCGTTATAGTCCACGTCGCGCTCCACTTTATTCCTATGGGTGACATCAAGCGACTTCAATGCTTCAGCACAGCATTCTGGGAAGGCAGTGTTGCATTTGAACCGATTTGAACGCAGAAATGACAGGAAGCTTCACAACATCGCAGATCTCCACGGTCACTGCTGTCACAGGACTTCACCAAATCATACCAAAGAAGTGTGTTTTTGACGGAGCGGTCCCAGCGATAAAGCGACGGTCGTGCTTTGGAAACAGGCTGTGAGTTAAACTGATTCAAATATCTATGTTGTTGGCTATCGTCGTGTGAGTAAACATCCGTAAACGACACGATCGTGTATAACGTTAGTTAATTTGTCAATGGAGCATGCGATCTATGGTGTGTGTTTAAATACATTTGTTTAGCTGACCACTATAGGTGTCAGTAAAACCACCCAAACATAAACCTAGCGTTCTGACAAAGCGTCATTCAAATGCGCTAACGGTTGCTCCATTGTTGTTCTATAACGTTACACTAGTCTAGTCTAGACTACTATAGTCCATAAACCGAATCATGTCCTCATAAACTGCGAGTAAACACACACAAATGTTGACAGGCCACTAAATACAGTATACCACAGAGACGGACATCCTGCTGTTGTTGCTTCTCCTTTTCAATTTATTTCAGCCTCCGGATCTGATTCTGTATCATTTATGTATTAGTTGAATCTGATTGATAGCCATTTATAAGGGTAACGTTTTCTTCTTCACGCTTGAGGATATCAGCTTTCAGAAGCTCTCGTGCTTGTAGCTGCACGCTCGACATTCTTGAGCTCCGCCCACACGATACGCCTCCAGGCGCTCGTTTTTTTCCGGAAAGACTCGCTACAGCCTATATTTCTTTTATAAATATAATAAAACTAAAGACTTTCGGAGATTTGAAGGATGCAATACTACTCTATAGGTATTCAAGATTGACATGAGATTGACTGAAACTGAGTGTTTCACCCCCCCTTTAATTAATTGATTGAGTAATAAGAAAGTTGATGTCCAACACAAAAAAATGAATGAGGAGGAGGGTGGTTAATGATGTCCCGGAAGGACTCGAGGTATGCGTCTAAGGGTTAATGAAATCTGTAAGCTTTCTTACCCTTCATTAACAGCCTGCACAACTACCATTTTCAAGCCAATGTACGTTCAAGAGAGCAGCGTGATGCATGCGTGTTGTGTTGATGAGAGAGCAGACATTGTTGTGTGAAATGAACATGTGTTGGAGATTAATATTTTGTAAATAAAGAGATAAATAATGTTTTCATTTGCACAAGCAAAACACTCACAGCGCTTCAGAAAACTGAGGTTAAACCACAGGAGCCACACAGATTAGGCTACTTTAATAATGTCATTATTAACTTTCTGGGGCGTGAAAATGGTAGTTGCTTAAACTTGCCAATGGAGGGACAGAAAGCTCTCAGATTAAAAAGATCTTCATTTGTGTCCCAAAGATGAACAAATGTCTTGCAGGTTTGGAATGACCTAAGGGTGAATAATTAATGCCAGAATTTTCCTTTTTGGGTGAACAAAACCTTTAAACATAAACACTAAGCCAGCCATGGGGATTTTGTCATTATAAAGATAAACCATTCGACACAGATGTACTTAAACATTAAGAGAAGTTGATGTACCTGAACCTCATGAGAAAGACACATAAAACTGAAGCCTGTTGCTGAAACAAAAACAGTTTCTCTCCTTTGAGCTTCTCAGCAACTACACATCTCCTCCGCTAGACAAGACAGTTGACCTAGCATTGATTTAACCAGTGTAGAGCTAAAGGCAATCTACTCTCTCCCTCTGTCTTCACATTCTGCACTAAAGACTCGTGCCAGCCCTGGCAGCAACTTCAATCTCTCACATCCTTTCATTTCCTATATACTTCATCAAGCCCTACCGCAGGCACTCAAATACTGAGGTACAAAAACAACAAGACAAGAATCTGATTAAAAGAAAACACCAAATAACATACATAAAGAACAAAAAACGAATGAAGAGCATGACTGGTAAAGTAGAGCTGCTAAACACTGCTGATTGCATCTGTCCCACACAGAATGCATTCTGTCCCACACAGGCATTCCGTCCCACACAGAATGCTTTTTTTCATTCCACTGCCCTTTTCCATGGTTTTTCAATGTAAACATGCACTCGACAAGACATACATGTTAGACTGTTGCATTCGAGCCTTGCACACAGCACAGCATTCTAAAAACGTGGTGCTCGAGTTTAAAAAAAAAACTTTTACAAGAACGCATCTTTAGACATTACGTTTCATTCCACTGCCCTGTGTCCCGTATTTAATACAAAAACCTCTTGTATAAATGGCCTCTTAGTGTGAACTGATACCATAAGGGACACATGCCAAAGTGAACTCAGAACATCCAGCACTGAACTACTGACCTGAACTTACTCTGTGAGGGAATGGGTTCTGTAAAACAACTATTGGCTTTCTTGAACAAATTAGTCTCTACTGAGGCATACATAGACTACAGTTAAAAAAAAAAAATGGGGATGGTACACTGTTTTAATTATTTTAAAATAAGTCTCTTATGCTCACCAAGGATTGCATTTATTTGGTCAACACACACACAAAAAAATCATTTCAAAAGCAGTGTTTATTTTAAATTAGAAATCTTTTGTAATATTATTAATGTCTTTATTGTGACCATCGGACCATTTTGTTTTCTCTACTAACCCACCACCCTTATGCCAAAGTTTAGAACAAGCCTGTCTGTCTGCCTGCTAAAATGCTCCATCCTCCCTAGACACCATGAACCATAACCTGAGCTAAACATAGTTCATCTTCTCCCTCGGCCAATTACATCCACATTTACTGGCAGTCATGTTTGAAAGCTCATTTTGCACTGTTATTACATGAAGGAAGTATGAGGAATAAAGGTCTTCGATGATTTCTGATGAGTAAGGGACAGAGTGACATTTTAAAAGAAACATTATACACGCACCACAGATGGGAGAACCAGGTGAAAGCTCTGATGGCAGTTTTCCACCAACATTAAAACAGCATGAAGCAACTGTTATCAACACTTTTTAAAGAGTAAAGCAGCAGATCTTCATTAAAGTGAGCAAACAGAATAATTCAGTCGAAAAAGTAGCACACAAGGATTTCATATCTACCATGTGTCTCCCATTTGGGGACTTGACTGGTAACCAAAGTGGAGCTTCTATAAACAAGGAGCAGATGGAAGATCTCCTCTGGGTGTGAGTGCAGTGTCAATGCGGCAACACGCAAAGAAGTTACTACCAACTTTGCAGGAAGATGAGTGAGACTGTCACTCCAGCAGAAATTCCATATCTTTGCAGGTGGAACTTTCTACTCAATTTGACTGAATCTGACATTATAGTGCTAATGTCTGGGAGAAAGCATTTCTTGAGCTTCACTTTTTGTGATTCAAACAACTTACAAAAAAAACCCCCAGAACTTTACTAATCAAGACATTAGCACCCATTACAAATGTGAAAATACTTGCAGATTTTGTACTCACACTCAAAGTGTACATAAAGCAGCCTATCAGATCTTCTTTATTGCTTATTGCGCTTAAACAGTCAAATATACACAAAATAATGTCAAAATGGCAAATATTCATACAATCACAGTCTGTTATGTTTTAAAGGGGTGATGAATTGAGAAATCAACTTTCCCTTGAGCTTTTGATATATATAAAAGGTCATGGTAATATAAGAATATCCTTTAAGTTTCAGAGCTGAAAACTTCCTGGTCAGTCAAAGAAACGCTTTTATAGACACTAGGTTCAGCAAACGGTCCTGTGCTTCATACTTATGTCACTGCGCGACGAAACACCGCCTCTACAGAATCTACAGCGCGTCTAATCCAGTAGCCTCACCCACCGACTCATGGAGGACTCGTGCTAGCTGGTCAACAACAATAAACATGCAGAGGAAGATTAAGGGTGCGTTCACACTTGTAGTTCGGTTCGTTTGGTTCGTTTGGTCCGGACCAAAAAACAAAAACAAACATAACAGTCCTGGTCCGCTTAGCGTTCACACGGGCATTTTTAACAGCGAACCTAAAGTTACCAAAGGCACAGGGAGACGCTCACAACCTGATTGGTCGGTTTATATGACGTAGGAGCTCGTTTACCGAACATTCAAAACAATGCTGTGTGCGGATTACACGCGCGGGCATTTTATGCGTGTACATGGTATTATTATTTACCAGAGAACTCATGAAGAGCTCATGAAATGTTCAAAACATTCAAAACAACGCTGTGTGCTGGATTAAACGTGATCATTTTATGCGTGTAACACATATGGCATTATTTCTTACCAGAGAACTCATGAAGAGCTCATGAAATGTTCAAAACAACGCTGTGTGCTGGATTAAACGCAATCATTTTATGCGTGTACATGTGGCATTATTTTTACCCGCTGAGAACTCATGAAGAGCTCATAAAATGTTCAAAACATTCAAAACAGCAGCAGGATTTTCTCCGTTGTGCAGAACAGAGACGGCCGCTGTCGTCTGCACCTGCTAATAATGGGCAACACAGGAACTTTGATGAGAAGAGCCAGGTATGCTTTTTGTGTGTTTTTTCTAGCATTTTCGAAACATGCTCGTCTGACCAAATATTGATGAGGCTCTTCCTCGTTGCTCCACGTTTGCCCTCTAATGTTAAAGTTACTCATTTTGGATACACCGATCTTTCCGCGTCGTCAAATCAGCTGCATTATGCGTCGCATCTTGTGACATTACGTCCGGTTTTTGGTCCGTTTACATGTCTTTGGTCCGTGTTGCGTTCATATATCAATCGAACCGCAGCAGAGTTCGTTTGGAAGCGGACCGAGACCGCTAAAAAGATGGGTCTCGGTCCGCTTCCAAACGAACTCTGGTGCGCTTGTTTGGTGCGCACCAGGGTTCGGATGGCAGCGTTCACATATGTTCAAATGAACCGCACTAACCGAGCAACCGTACCAGGGTTCGTTTTAATCCAACCAAACATGACAAGTGTGAACACACCCTAAGATATTGCGCTATTCCTGGTTGTGGAAGAAAACAGTCGCTGCATAAGCTTCCTTCGTATTCCTAATATTAGGAATGAGTGGTTGAACTTTATTTTTAATGAAGTTTCAGCTCACACGTGGAAGGCTCCATTGGCATTCAGTACATTCCCAATCACAAGACCCATAAAGGCACTAAAAACATCGATAGAAAGTCCATCTCACTACAGTGGCTGTACAATAATGTTACAATGCGACGAAAATAGTTTTTGTGTGCAAAAAATGATAAAAATAATGACTTTATCCTCTTTTGGGTCATGTATCTGAGCGGCGGATCTGCATCATATTCTCACACGTGTCGAGTTCACGTCAACTTGTTGGATAAAGTCGTTATTTAGACTTTTGTGCACACAACTATTTTCGTCGCATTGTAAAATAACTGTACAGCCACTGTAGTGAGATGGACTTTGTATTGATGTGTTTAGTGCCTTAATGGGTCTTGTGAGTGGGAATGTACTGAATGCCAATGGAGGCCTAACTGAAGCCTTTCTCAGCCATCAGCTTTCAACAAAAATATCTCCATTTGTGTTCTGAAGATGAACGAAGGTCTTACAGGTGTCCAACGACATGAGGGTGAGTAATAAAATCATTTTCATTTTTGGGCGAACGAACCCTTTAAGTGAATGTAAACAGTTGAGAAAGAAAACACATTTGTAACAGTATAATGGATCCATGTGTCAGGTCTTAATGCCACAGCAGTCACAATACACCTGCTGCCAAATTATGAGATAATATAAAAAATAACTATATGGCAGTTTTTCCCCATAGTACCACTGTCAAAATTGTGGCCATGCAGTAAAAATGCTGAGTGGCTAGTACTTTGAAAAACCATTAGCCACATTGGCTGGTGGGATAAAAAGTTAATGTCAAGCCCTGATTGTATCCATTTCAAATGCTAACGTACTACAGAAAGCAGAAAATTTGACAGCAATTCCCTATAAACGTAACAGTATTTTTTCCTTTAACTTTAGGTTTCAATACTATCGTTTGAAGCAAGAACAGACGAACCAGAATAACAACCAGAGATTACCTGGATTCAAAACAGAGAAGAAAAATAGGGATGAGCCACACAAATCAAAGCGAATTTGAAAAACATAGCAAATGTTGAGTCACATACGCAACGCAAGTGGCTTGAACATGAGAAAATACATGTCTCTGTTAAATCTCACTTTCCCCCAAACAGAAACAAGGCTTGTAGTGTGACATTTACACTTTGGGCATGATCAAATTAAGCATCGTTACAAAGTGATCTTCAACATTACATAACATTTAGCAGCGTTAAAAACTAACATGACCTACTTTCATGACGAGAGGTTCACAATAGGATATCCATGAAACACAACTACCTGTCTGTCTAAATATGGAACCGGAGAAAATCCTGAGTTAAAGCAGTGTTTATGGCCATTTGGTCTAGACAGAAAACAGCAGACATTTTTCTTTAGAAGAATGGTTTGATTTGCGCAAAATCAAGCGTTTGCGATTGATTAGCCTAGTTTCCAGGTGATAAAATGATAAAAAAAAGTCTTCAAAACTATTACATGCTTTTTAAGGGAAAGTGAATGTCTTAGAATGTCTTTCGGATGAGACGTTAAACCGAGGTCCCAACTCTCTGTGGTCGTTAAAAATCCCAGGATGTCCTTCGATAAAGAGTAGGGGTGTAACCCCAGCATCCTGGCCAAATTTGCCCATTGGCCCCTGTCCATCATGGCCTCCTAATAACCCCCATATAATGATTAGCTTCATCATTCGGTCTCCTCTCCACCATAAGCTGGTGTGTGGTGAGCGTTCTGGCGCAATATGGCTGCCGTCGCATCATCCAGGTGGGTGCTGCACATTGGTGGTGGTTGAGGAGGTTCCCCCTTCTATGTAAAGCGCTTTGAGTGCCTAGAAAAGCGCTATATAAAGGTAACAAATTATTATTCATTATTTTTATTATTAGATAAAGCACCTGTAAGAGGGTCAATGACGTGGCGTGTCAATTCTGGTGTCCCAAGCATATTAATAATATAAAAAGTTTATACATTTTTTAATGCACTTGATTACATGACTCAGCTTCCCCCTCTTTAATTACTCATGTGATAATTCATTATAAATCATTAATCTTTAAGGAACTATTGAGCTCAAAATCCCCAAAATGTCATTCCGGGTAACTGTCCCGGCTTAAAATCTGAATACAAAAATACAACAAAAATATTAAAAAATAAATAAAAAGTATTTAAAATCTTCTTGGGCATTATTGTATTGATGTTTTCAACGATTCCTATAAATATAGTGATAATACTAAGCTTATTTACATTTTTATGGCAGAAAGACTTTTGTCCCCAAATTGTGATTTCTCTAATGTCATTCCTGGATAACAGACATCAATGACCATTTTGGACCATAATGCACTTTGGTATGTCATGTGACATAATATTGTATCAAAAAGAAGACCCTGAAGGAGCACCAGAACATGTGCAAAGGTCAGTAAGCGTCTCTTAAAATGTTGATATTTTGACCTTTTCGGTCACTGGTGCACTTTGTAGTAATATCATGTGTCTTTTTGGATAACACCAATAAAACATTTATGATGTTTTTATATTAAAAAACTATCTATTTAATCTAAAAGATTACCTTAAGTGATGATAGCTATGTTGTAGTTTTCCATAGGTGGTTAAGTTAGTGCCTGATTATAAAGAAAAAATATTTGTTTTGTCATTCCTGGATAACAACTTGTCATTCTTGGATAACAAAAAAACTCTGTTAGCCAGGACATGTCATCCGTTATCCAGAATGACATATGCTTAACAATCTAGTTTTTAATTAACATTTGTAAACTTTTAGGCATAGTTATTATAGTTATATTATTAACATTAACATTATTTACATAATTAAAATGTTTTTGCCATGTTTTTGCTGTCATTCATCTTGATTTCATGATTCAATGAGTCAAATGGGTCATTATCATTAATTGAATTTTGTAATGTTAATGGTCAAATCATGAATAATGTAATCATATTTATTAATATATCAACATTTTATTAAAGCTTTAGTATAGCTTCTGATGTTTTAAGGTCAATTCTGTCCTTCCAGATGCCTCTGTCTAATAAAGAGAGGCAGAGACAGTTCAGAGCCAAGATAAACGGAGATGCAGAAGCAAGGGCTGAGTATCTTGAAAAAAAGAAAGCAAGATATTATAGTGATGACTCAGTGGAATGATAATGTGTCAGTAACAAGCATTGTTTATGATGCATTATAATTTTACAGATTTACTGTAATATTTAGAAAATATGATTGTAAGGAAATTGGTGTGATTACAACCTGCATCTAATACTCATTATTATTATGTGTAGCTACAAATCAAGGCCAGTTCCCAAAAAGCCTGTACAGCAGATGACCCCTTCTGCTGCAAAGAAGAAAAGGGAGCAGTGGAGGGTAAACCAGAGGAATCGGAGGCAAAGATTAAGGGTGCTTTCACATCTCTAGTTCGGTTCATTTGGTCCGAACCAAGGGCAAACAATTATACATTGTTGCATTTTTCAGCTTTTTTGGTTCCTTTTCACACCACACTGATTGCTTTGGTTGAACCAGTTGAAACAAACCAAAACGCAGGCACGTGACAACATCCACATCACTCATTGGCCATGGCGTATTTCCTAAACTGCTTTTCGATTGGTCAGAATTTACGTGTGGGAAAATTCCAACAGAAGAGGCAAAGCCAGCAAACTATAATAACACTATGAAGAGACGACTGCGCGGGCTGGTTTTGTCCCTGGCCATAATCTACTACACTGTGTGTATTTACCACAGTATGCAAATACATTTCTATAATGAAGCGCGGATGCGACGTGAAAACAACGCTCTAATGCACTGCAGACGGCGAACGCGCATCGCTCGTCACTTCAAGAGGAGGCGTGCATTAATTATTAACTCTTGACATGCTCATCTTCCGAAAATATTGCCAACGATCTATCAGGTAATATCATGCACACAATGTCAGCGCAGCCGACTACGGCAGCTGGTTCAGTCCAAAAATGATCAGTACTTTTGCAGTTGGTTCTGTTCAAGGTCGGATCACGTTCTCACCACAAATGAACCGCTCCAGAGTTCGTTTGAAAGCGTACCGAGACCACCTCTTCAAGGAGGTCTCGGTACGCTTGTTTGGTCCACTTTTGGTGCGCACCCGAGTGCAATTGCTGCTTTCAGACCTGACCAAACGAACCGCACCAAAGAGGGAAACGAACTCTAGTACGACCGAACTATATGAGGCAGGTGTGAAAGCACCCTTAAGCAGATTAATGAATTAATGAACGACACTCCAGTCTCAATAAATGAGTCTAATCTTGAAGAACCCCAACCCAGAGAGCCAGATAACCCTCAAGAGACAAATGGTTACGTACATGCTTACAGTTTCTAATGTTGGTAATGTTATTACCAAATCAAATGTAGGTACCAAATGTATGAAATATGTTAAGTATTAAATGTTTTATTACAAAATGTATGAAATGTTGTTGCATTTAAGTGTTGGCTGAATTAATCAATTTACATAAAAAAATGTTGATTAAAACTTTTTTAAATCATTAAAAACTTGTCAGTGTCTTTTACTTTGTTTCAAGTTTGAGTGTTGGAAAGAAAAATGATACCGAGGATGGTTTTTATGGTAATCCTGAAAAAAATTGCAGAATGTCCTTCCATCTAACAGCATGTCATTCCGGCTAACAATGACATAGGTAATTAATTTAACACATATTTGTATGTTAGATTACACAATTTTGTTTTTTGTTGAGTTCATGATAAAACAAGTCTTATTTACTTTATTGGAAGACATTTTTAAACAATTTCCAGCTTTTTTTAAAATTTGGTTCTGAATTTTGAGTTATCCGCTGCCAAAAATGAGTCCATGTCTATATGAAATTCTAAAATTAATTATACTCATTGTGATTAAAATGTGGTTTCCTGAGCAATAATTGTTTGTTTAGCTCCAATTATGGATGTCAGTACATTTGTTTATGCCAACAATAGTAGAAATGTAATTTATTTAAGAATTCATTACGTTACCCAGGAATGACATTTTCATGGGGAAAAAGATCTGATTCACCAAAAAAAATGGTTAATTACATTTTTTAAATGTGTACATGTCATTGCATTACATACCCAACATGCTAATAAGTATAGAAAGTCCTAAAATTTTTACTTTTTGCCAGTTTAATTTTTTTTCACATTTTAAATCCTTATCCGTCATTCACCCAAGAAAAAGTGTTGCTGTGTTCATAAGTGAAGTGTAATTGTGTTGACTACCATTTTATTTATATACTGTTGTTTAATTATGTAATGTGTGTAGAACAGAAGTGATGAGTAAACACGTCAAATGAAGCTCGCTGCTACTGTCTTGTGCTCTGCTTAATAACTCCAAACAGATATCACAAGTATTTGATCTCAGTAGAAAAAAATACATTTAGGCCTGGTTTCACCTATAGGGCTAACATTAAGCCAGGATTAGGCCTTAGTTAAATTAGCATTTAATTTAGATTTAATTAGCTTTTATAAACAGTCTTTAGAAAAAATGCCTGTGTACCATTACTCATGTGCATCTTGAGACAAAACAATGGCACTGGCATATTTTAAGATACAAGTTCCTTTCAGTTAAAACAGTGTGTGTGAGTGTGTGTGTGTGTGTGTGTGTGTGTGTGTGTGTGTGTGTGTGTGTGTGTGTGTGTGTGTGTGTGTGTGTGTGTGTGTGTGTGTGTGTGTGTGTGTGTGTGTGTGTGTGTGTGTGTAACCAGGCATTATTCCAGATACCCGATCACAAAACCTGACACTACTAAATGCCACACTGTCCATCACTAATAGATCAGACAAGTCTTAGTCTCTCATTCCATGACATGACTTTCACCCACATTTGCACTAAAAGACATTTTTGTAAATAAGTTTTGTAAATTATTTTCAAATACATTTTTGAAAATAAGTCGTGATCAACACAGATTTGTTAGAAACACCCTGTAGCCTATTGTGACAAGACATTTGACAGTTTAATGCCTATATTGAAATTAATTTCCAACCAAACGCTACAATTTTGCTAAAACCCATTACATTTTTCAGTGTATTTAATTATTTCTGCCATGTCTCCAAGGAAGGTTATTTCTTCGATAACACCATTTAAAGAAATTTTATAGCCTAACGTAAAAGTGCAAAGTATGATGTTTTAGTCATTAAAGTTAGCAAAAAATAACTAAATAAAAAATGATTCACAGGCATTCGTCTTGCTTCAAACTGAGTGGCTGTCTTTCTGTATACACTATTTTTTTCCTTCGACAAACAAACATCAAGGCTGGACAAACCCAGACAGAATAAAAAGGGTTTGTTTGTCTAATCTACTGAGCCACTTAGCAGCCGTGAACACAAAGTGACCTTGCTTGCAGGCGGGATACGCATTATCGACAGTAGGCTATTTTGTGGAGTGATTTTCAGCCGTCAGTTTCTCACACGTCAAATAGTATTCGTCTTTGTTGCAGCGGTTCATTCAAGACAGATGCAGATGAGCCCAAATGTGAGTCGTCACTATTCCTCCAGCGACTCCGTTTCCCCTGGTAACCCGCCTTTGTTTTGGTAGCGGCTGGTCACTCATCACGGTCGCCAGTGCAGTCCCTCCCCGGGCGAAGGCGACAGCGAGGCCGCAAGAGAAAGGGGGAAGGGTCGGTTCGGCCCATAAACTCTCAAACATAATACAGAAGTACAAGCCAACAGCTCTTCCCAGGAACTCTTTACAGTAATAAAAAATTACAGCTCGTTGAAACAAATGATGTGCCCTCACAATCATGCTAACACATTGTTTCCAATTATGAAAATTAAACAGCATGCCAACTGCCAACACTAATTCTCTACTCATAATAACTTTGATGAACCGTTTGCGCCCTTTTGACTGATGACAGCTTATTACGTGCAAGCCAAGTGGTAATCAAAACAAACCACATATTATAAACACGGGTCTAAGCAAACCATCTAAATCAACTCATAACTAGATAAAAATGAGCTTGGGTGTCAAATGCGAGGAAATATCGTGTTGAAACACATGGCTGTAATTTAAAAACCCGATGGGAGCGTTTGCCGCAGCACGATAGCAGGTTCCCCAAACCACGGATTTCCAAAGCGGCTTTCGTGGTTGGCCGCAAGGTAGCAATCCGCTATTCAACAATCAGTCCCAGCGGTCCCAACAATGCAACTCTTTATATTTGCAACAATGCGCCTTTGAAGCATAGGAATGAACGCAGAATCTGCTCATACTGACCTGGCGTTCAGGGGGATCTGGGAGCGGTCATGTCCGTTAGTTGGTGAGTCTGTGAAATAAACTTTTTTCCCTTGCAGTCCTTGGCACTTGCGTGAAAAGATACTGCGCGGCAGCAACACACAACACACGATCTGACCGCCTCGCGCTTCCAATCGCAATAGGTCTCTGTGGGTGAATGCGTGCGCGTTCGCGGCACAGTGCGCACTCCCGCCTGTCCTGTGAAGCTCCTTTGGACTGCTGATGCTCCTGTGTTACTGCATCAGGCCCCCTTGTGGTGCTGCAAGGTTCCCCTCGATCCCCCTTCTGTTCAGTGGAAAGTACGCAGAAGCCTATTCTGCATGCACAACACTCTGTCACACATTTTTTTTGTACACACTTAATGTTTTAAAGAGCGTTTATTTTATTATATTTATTCTATTGCATCTTATTTTGCATTAACTGTGTTAAGAATTTGATTGACATAATTTAAATAATTAAATATATATTTTACTATGTGCATTATTCATATAAAAATGATTTGTTTATTTATTTATTCTATTCTCAATTATATTGTATATTCTATTATTAAATCTTTTTGTATGAAATTTGCCCATGATTCCAGGGATTGTATACAATGTGTTTATATATATATATATATATATATATATATATATATATATATATATATATATATATATATATATATATATATATATATATATATATATATATATATATATATATATATATATATATATATATATATATATATATATATATATATAAAATTTATAACGCACTTTTTATTCCAAAGAAGCTCAAAGTGCAACTATGGAAAAGGGAAAAATATTTTTTAAAAATGATTAACAAGTAAAAATACAGAATAATACAAACAATCAACCAACACATTTGTTTGAAAGCTTTTCTAAACAAAAAAAAGAAAGAGATGATGGTGGAAGTCTCTGTAAGCTCCACAGTACACTGTGGTCCACTCCATGTTTTACATTTCTCCCAGCGCTAGAGGCTCTGTTGCTACATATTCCCATTCGGCAGTGTCCTGATGACGTCGCGAGGCATGACAGCTGAAGACCAGATGGAGGGGATCGCTGCAGCACTATGCAGGAGGCAAACTAAGTTTTCTGGGCACTTCTGTGGACACACCGGGGTCGGAGCAGATGCCCATGCCGTTCCACGGCTGCAATGCAAGACGGAACAGCGGCGCAGCCGAGACGCGGAACATCTCAACATCATGCTGGATGCTGATGACGCTGGGCCGGTAAAAATGCCGCCAATCAACCGGCAACCTCAGCCACTATGCAGTTCAAGCCCGAGGGAGGTATGGGATACCACCAGTGAGCAGCCGCAGCGAGCATAACGAAATGTCCTTCAAACCAGAAGCAACCACAACAATTCAAACAAAAACAGCAGAGAAGCGGTGGAAAACGACGATCGATGAACAACGTCCTCTCAGTGGCTGCCAGCAATCAGCAAAAGTCCCAGTTGTAGCTCTGACTGTTAGACTAGTCACAGTCATAAGAAAATAAAATAAAAATCTAAATCTAACTGTACAGTTAACATGATTTGATTAGCCTCAAAATTGTTCACGGTTCATGAATCACCCCTTCCAGGAGTAGAACACATTTGAACCACTAAACTGTCACCAAAAACATTTAATTTTATTAACTATTAATGTCAATATCACCAATATTGTACATTGAACCACTGTACACTGTAACATTTGTTAGGCTACATGTACAAAGCTCAAATTTATAGATTCCAAAATCTTAATTATTCAGATGACAGCTTGACTTTTAATATTGCCGTGTAAATTACCTTTATATTTAATCAGAATTGTTGTGCGTGTGTGTGTGTGTGTGTGTGTGTGTGTGTGCGTGCGTGCGTGCTTGTGCTAATATACGTGCGCTTAAAGCGCTCTTATTCTGAAATAACATCCCTTCCAGAGAACCACAGTTCAAATCTTCCGGTTCTGATCGGAAGTGAAATCACGTGTAGTCCTATGTCTGCAATGCTCTGGGTTTAAAAATACATAAAAAACTACATTGCCCATCGTGCTTTAACAGGGTGGTGGGAGAGGACGGTAAAATAGGGTAAACAGGGATTCTTCTCATGCGAAGCATCGTTGGATTCAATGAAAGTGCGTATTTTGGATTAAAGAACAAGGTGGAATAAGAAATACATGCAAAGGGAGACTGTGCAATTTATACCGTCTCAGTTGTTATTCTCGTAATTTAAATATGATGTATTAAATATTTTTAAGGCGCTGCTAGCTTTTTTATTGAACAGCACCTGCAATGGACCTGTCATTGCGCAGTTGCAAAAAGTTAGTTCATTTAGACCTGAAAGGAGCACCTCCTAGAATTGGCTACCTAATTGAGGTACATCTTCTTTTACTGTTATTATATTTTTTAAATAAAACTTCAAGGGATTAACCACGATTATTTTTCCTCAGTTGATCCAGTTATTTGCTGATCTTGGTGCCAATGGCTTGCTCATTGAATATGAGGATATGTTTCCCTATGAAGGAGAGCTAAAAGTTCTTCAGTCTACGACCCAGCCTCCTTACAGGTAAGGGTATATATTTAAAAAAATATATTATTGTTGTTGTTGTTTGTTGATAATTTAACTGATAAAAATACCTAATAACCAAACAGCCGTGAGGAGATTGTGTCAATCCAGGATGCTGCCAGTAGAAGAGGGCTGGAGATCATCCCCTTGGTGCAGACGTTTGGACATTTGGAAGTAACTATAAAACAGATTTTTGTTGTTTACATGAAGGAAGAAAAAAACAGAGATTTGCAAATTTAATGTCAAAACACTATGCATTAAAAGCAATTAATCAACAAAACAAACAAAATCCAATCATGCATATTCAAACTTTAATATTTAAAAATATTCTCATTCAGTTTGTCCTGAAGCACAAGGTGTTTAGAGATCTGAGGGAGGTGGACTACTGTCTGGGCACCCTGAACCCACACCATGATCGAGGAGTTAGGCTGGTGCAAGAGATGCTACGACAAGTCATGAAGCTCCACCCTAAAAGTACCAGGCTGCACATCGGAGCCGATGAGGTAAAGTACAACCATCTGCCAAAAAAAGGAGTCACATGTCCGATTTCTGCGAGTAAACTGTTGCCTTGAGATCTGTTCATATCCTGAAGAAAGGGTGCTAGTTTAATACTGGTCTGTTGATCAAGTATCATTGGTTTTATTTTCATAGGTGTACATGCTTGGTCTCGGAGATGAGTCCAAACAGTGGTTAAGTGCTCCAGGTCGGAGTGTTCACAAGCTATTCCTCAGTCATGTCATTAAAGTGGCAAAGGGGATTCAGAAAAGTGTGCCCAACCTTAAATTGATCATGTGGGATGATATGCTCAGGTCCATGACCCCCGAGACCATTAAAGGTGAGCATGTAATTTAATTGTTACAATTTTTGCTGTCTAAAGAGGAAAGGATATATTCAATATATACTGTCAGATACGTAAATATTCATGATTAAAATAATTGTTTAACTAAAAAAAACTATGCTTACGTCTTAAAGGCACATTATGTAAAAATTTTGGTTTAAAATATTCAAAAACAACTAGAACAATGTTATATATTTTGTTGACTTGTGTACTTACATTATCCCAAATGTTTCCAAGAATGTTTAAATCCAGAAAAATAGGCAATTTTACCCATGACGTGGACCTTGTCCGTGCAGCGCCTATCAATGACATCATATCTGCGTAACCCTCGATTTCTGTTTCTGAACACCAAAGGCACTTTTTCTTAACTTCAAATGAATGCATGGCAAAAAAAAAATAATTCTCCAGAAGGGAGCACAATCTTATTGAGCCCCATGGAAAAAAATCCCAAATTTACAGCTGAAAAAATGTTTATAGCCTGGTACAAATTGTGTTTTTGGTCTATAAAACTAATTTTGCCCTTCATGAGAACTCTGAAGGGGGGGAATTTTTCGTTTACATTATATAAAGCCTTAAAATTCTGCATAATTAAGGGCGTGGTCACTTTGATTGACTGTTGGATAGCCTTTTATCCACTGTCTGTTAGTCATCGTGTCACCTCAGCTCCTCCTACATCCCGCCTCTTTGCCCAATTTCTGTTACCTGGGCGTGACTCACCCTTTTTCACGTCTCTACTTTGTGCTTCAAAACTGCACTTCAGAATCCTATGGGTGACGTCATGGACACTACGTCCATATTTTTTTTACAGTCTATGGTTTTATTAGACAGGTGAGCAACTTTTTGGATACATTCATCGTCATAAAACGTATAATTTGGTATAGCTCAACATAGTTAGTCTTGTTTAAATGTAGTTTTCATCATTTACCTTGAGTACCATGTTTTATCATGGCTAATATCGATCTAGCTTACTGCAGTGTGTAACAAGATTCTCATAGGAGCCGCAGAGCGAACGCACAAAGAAGCATTATAACATAACTTTCAACACACTCAAATGTATCTAATATTATAAAAGAGTGCTCCGTGGACTATGGACTACTTTGATGATGTTTTTACTTCCTTTCTGGACATGGACAGTATAGTGTGCATACACTTGCATGTGCTCTCGGGACTAAATAAAAAATATCTTAAACTGTGTTCCGAAGATGAACAGAGGTCTTATGGGTGTGGAACAACATTAATGTGAGTCATTAATGGCATGAATTTCATTTTTGGGTGAACTAACCCTTTAATTTTTATTTAGGCTCTTTGAAATTTTTGTATGAGCCATCTCTTCAATTGCTAAATAAAAATAAAAATAATTATACATACAAAGACAATAGAAAGGGGGTTTGTACCCCTGAGGATGCACTTTTTTTTTTTAAATTGTTGGTCTTTGACTGATGCGACACGTCTTGCTGTTGTTGGTAACTGGTACCATTATGAGCTCTGCATTTTTATGACTTTTCTGATCCATTCATTTGAGCTGCCTCCAGCTGTTTTTGAATGCAAGAGTGCATACTGTGGCACAGACAACAACAAACACTTCCTTTCATCTGCTTTTTACATGATAATATGATATTGTCACCTCCTTCCCCTTGACGTGTTAAAGGTCGCCGCCTCTATATTCACTGGGCCAAATATCATACCTAAATGCTCCACATCTTCCACCCTAACACAAAGTGAAATGAAAGAAATTAAATAATATAATTATCAGCAATGACCAAATACAACTAATTCCTTTCCAATTTATGATATTATTCTAGAAAGTGGTCTTGTTGGATTAGTGCAACCAATGTTGTGGGATTACAGCCCTGCTCTGGATGTCAAAAACACTGGTGAGTATTTTAAAAGCACACATTACATTCCAGTAACTTAACTGAAAGTTTTGAAGTATTTGTTCATGACGATAATGCTTGATCATTTTACATGTACTCTGTCCAGTTGTGCTAATGGAACTATATAAGTCTGTGGGCATGACACAGCAGTGGGCTGCCAGCTCTTTTAAAGGCTCGACCGCTGTGCACACCTGTGTGACCTGCACTCAGAGGCATGTGGACAACCAGTTGCAATGGCTCAAAGTGGCATCCAGCCTGCCAGCTGGCATTGAGCTACAGGGAATTGCACTAACTGGATGGCAAAGGTTAGATGACATCCATAATCACTAAAATCACAGTCTTTATTGGTCAAAATGACAATGATGTATGTTTCTTTTTTCCCTTAAGATATGACCACCTGTCTGTTTTGTGTGAGCTGATGCCTGTGAGTTTGCCCTCACTGGCTTCTTGTTTGCAAACTCTTCTGAACGGTCAGTCTTTTTTAATTTTTACTCCTTTTCTTTAGTACTTGCATGGCAAACTGGTGAGAGTAAATGCATATTAAGAATGCTTATCTCATATAGTTGTGCACTGTGATTCAGGTAGCTTTACTGAAGAGGTTCAAAAGAAGGTGGTTAAGACACTCGGCACTGTGGAAATAGGAGACACAGAGAGGTACTTTTCATTTATACTCGTGTCTGTCCTGAAAGAAAGCATGTGCACAGCACTAAGAAACCTCAAGGGCTACTTTAAAATAGACTAATTTACAGAATATTCTTTGACCTCTGTGTCCCAGATTGTCTTCCAGGATGTCTCCCTCCTTTGTTGGGGGGAAACTTGCTGAACTCATAGTGAAGCTGACGTCTTTGCTGGAGTCTGCGGAACTCAGACAGTTTCAGAACAATATGTGAGTTCAGGGCCATTAGAAGTTTCACCTTTATAAGATTCTTTGAAGTAATCGCGAACTTCTCACTAAATAGTTGTATTCATTTTTGCATAATAGGTTTGTGAGGGGCTGGTTCACGCCTTATCACATTCAAAAGAAGACTGTTAACCCACTTATTGCTCAACAGATTAAAACACAAGCAAAAATGTAAGTCTTTTATTATGAGTACTTTACATTATATGTACACTAAAGTTTGAGGTTGGTAAGGTTTTTGAAAATGTCTCTTGTGCACAGTGCACACTAAGGCTGAATTTATTCAATTAAAAACACTGTCAAAATAATCGAACAAAAATTAAGATGACTCTTTTCTAGTTTAAGATATTTTAAAATGTGATTTATTCCTGTGATGGAAATGTGAATTTTCAACATCATTACTCCAGTCCTCAGTGTCATGATCCTTTTAGAAATCATTTTAATATGCTCATTTGGTGATTAAAAAACATTTATTATTATAATGTTAAAAGCAGTTGTGCTGCGTAATGGTTTTGTGGAAACCACAATACATATTTCTGGATTCTTTGATCAATAGAAAGTTAGGGCTGCACGATTATGACAAAGATCACTAATCAAAAATTATTGTTGATTATTCCACTGAAATTGTAATGGCGATTTAATAATAACGATTATCCCAGTTTACATTGAATTAAGTTTTGTATGGCTTATACCATTGTTTAAAGCAACTGTATGCCATATTGTTTATATAAAAATAAATATTTTACTGCTTTTCTAAAGCATCAAGCCTCAATTGTTTACAATACATTGGTTTGGTTTCTTCTTTAAATAAAAAAAGTAAAACATGCATGATATTATACTGTTATACTAAAACCATGGAAAACCCTTAAGATAATAACCTGTAGAAAGAAAAAACAACACTTGTGTTAAGCAAAATAATGTGCGTGCCATTTTTGTTTTGTTTTTTGTAATTGCTCCTTTAAACAATTATGTAATTGTGGCATCTGTAATTATAATCACAATTAGAAATGTGATTAATTGTGCAGCCCTATTTGAAATATAAATCTTTTGTAACAGTATAAATTAATTTACTTTCACTTTTGATCAATTTAATGCATCCTTGCTGAATAAAAGTATGCATTTCTTAAAACATTTTTTTTTAAAAGTTTGACCCCAAACATTTGGACAGTAGTGTATGTACGGTATAAATTGCTTTTTTCACAACATTTTTTCTTACCGTGTCTCTTATTCATGTGCATTTTAAACAAGGCCCATGTGAATATATATATATCACCCTTTTTCACCTCATCTGCTCCAACAGGATTCTTGATGATGTGGAGATTCAGGTGCAAGAGGTGAGGGGAGAGATGTGTCTTCTGTACTCAGTCTCTACAGTTCAGGAATGGATGGACCAACATGTCACCCCAGTGCTGGAACCTCTGCGCAGCCTACTGAGAGACACTGAAAGTGTTCTAAATGAAATGGGATTCTGTACTTAAACTACCTCTCAGTCTCAATCTTAAATTTGGTGCATGAATTTCATTTGAAAAATGGCAATGTTAAACAAATAGAAACAACGGAGACAGCTTGTTTTTTTATTAATAGCTAGCTATTGTATTCTTTAAAAACAAGGAGCAAAACATTTTTGTAATAAAATATAACATTACCATAATATGTTTTATTTAAAATAATTACTAACCACCAGTATGTACATGAATGAAATTAAAATCTCATTCTGATTTTCCCTGAATAAATCATTTTAACATTTTTGTTTAATTAATAATCCATCCACATATTCAGAAGTGTTATTTTAATATTTATATATTATTAAACTATTTATTGATATTTTGAATTAGCTTTTAATTTTTATATTTTCCCTTTTTATTTTCATTTTGTTTTAGTGATAAGCATTTGTCAAATGTATTATTTTTCCTAATTTTCCTATATAGCGTTAATATTTTTTTTTTTAAACTTATTTATCTCAGTTAGTTCTGAAGGCAACATGTTTGATTTATAATCATTTTCTGAACATTATGTCTAAAATAAAGAAATTCCAAAAATACCACTCTGCAGACTTTTATTTTGTCACGTATGGATTTACTTGACCGGGAAGTGATATGTTAAGTCTCAGCCATAATATTGTAGCTTACATGGGTCGTTTGTATAAACAAAACGGATCAGTACAGCGTTTTAGGGCACTGTAAGCTATGTCGCCTCGCGTGAGCGTTACTAACACACCGCAGCAATTTTGCCGTCGTCGTTATCAGCGCGTGTAAACCCGGCCCGTTTAGCGTAACAGCGCCGTGCGGAGCGCTAAATAAAGGCATTTAGTGTCTGATAGAGACGGAACTGACTGTGCTGCGAAAACATGGCAGAGTTGCACGTTGAATCCAACGCGACTGGAATCATCGAGCAGACCGAACATTGTGAAATCAGAGGCTCAGTGAACGTGAGACTCCCCTCCCCTACTCTGGTGATTCCGCCCCGGACTGGCTTGTCCAGTCCAGGGGTCTCTGGCTCCAGAGCTGTGTTTGGGTTTCCCATGAAGAGCAACCCCACTTCCCCATCACCAGAATCCACAGAGAAGCCAGGATCTCGGTGGGTTCGGCTGAATGTCGGGGGAACCTACTTTGTTACAACGAAACAGACCCTGTGCAGGGATCCTAAATCGTTTTTGTATCGATTATGTCAGGAAGATCCAGATCTGGACTCGGATAAGGTAAGGCTCTGTTTAGATCATTAAAAACCTGTCTCGGTGCTTAAAATGAATCAATCGTCTGTCATTTTTTCTTCTGTAAGTTAGTTATTAAATTAACGTTGGAAATGAATGCATTATGAACATAATTGGGATACATCAAGCCCAGTTGGGAAAATCCAGTTTAAATAAATAATTCTGTCATCACTCATGCCGTTCCAAACCTGTATGACTTGCTTCTGCGGAGCACAAACGAATATATTTTGAAGACTGTTGGTAACCAAACAGCATTGGTTGCCATTGTATAGACAACAAAAGACATTTCACGAGTCTCAAAACATCTTGTTTTATGTGTAAGTTAAGTGGGTGATGATGGTTATGACATGATGACAGAATTTTCATTTTGAGGTGAATAATCCTGTAAAACAGATGTTTGTTTGTTTTATATGGTTTAAGTTGGTCATTAGTTGTTCCAAGAAGGTCTACCGGTTTGGACCAGGCAATGACCAGCAAATTACCATTTCAAACTAGCTAAAAACAGGTTAATATGTTAAAGAAGCAGCATGACCAACCTTTTTTCACTATTGGAAGTATATCCGAGTGATCAGCTTCTCGTACAAGAAAAAAATGTAGGGGGAGATTGTATTTTGTGCATTATAAATTGATTGGATCTTTGTGGTTTGCTGTTTCTGTGATCTCATGCGAGTGACAAGTTGACCCATCCTCAAGCCGCACATCATCAGGGAAGAGATGAGATGTCATTGCAAAAGGGAGGGGAACTTATTTTAATTAAAGATTGAGGGATAATTAATGAAAATTAAAATAAATGTTGTGCACGGATAAATAATTTATAATAAATACTGCAATATTCCTCTTGTGAAGAAAAAAAACAATATATTTATTTTATGCTAAGTGTAACATACATTTACATATGTATCCCCTTAATATAAATACTCTGTAATTGTACTTTTGGTACACTAAATTGTTACACTTAAAGTCTGCTTAATTGGAAGTATATATTTTGTAGTGCTAAAGGCCAAACTTAAGATATACTTAAGTGTATTTGATTGTGCTAAAATGGAACTGTTTCAAGTACACTTCAAATATCCAGCATTTAAAGGCTGATGTTATACAGAGATCATACTATCCTCACTATTAGTGATTTTAAAACGCATTGTAGGGTTAATATTAAGAAATGACTGCATTGTGCAACAAAGAAGTACTCCAAATAAAGCTTAATTATAATATTTATAAGTCTCAAGCGATATGTCAGTATTTGAGTAATATTTAGTATGAAATACATTTATTTTAAATACAATTTGGTATATGTTTTTTGCCCCACTTTATATTAGGTGGCCTTAACTACTATGTACTTACATCAAAAAATAAGTACAATGTATTGCAAACACTTGATATTGAGGTGGGATACGGGACAGGTGTGGTGGTATGGGTAAGGCCATCCTTAAAAATATTCTTGTTTGCCGTAACCCGACCGACCCTGTCAATTTAGGGCCGACTCAATTTTTTATTTTTTTTCCCTTTTAGTCCGACCGACTTGCCGGTTGTAAATTGGCTTTAAGACCGACCAATTTCTTTATTTTTACTTTTCAAACAACTAATACAACAGTAATACAATAATATGAATTATATTTTAGTAAGTATTATAAATGTATAAATTGCTTGGGCCATACAAACGAAGGCTACGTTCTTTCGTTTATAGAAAAACCCGTGACGTCATCTATGTTTACGCTATGGTTAACGGATGTCACACTATGGCCTGCACGTGCGTTCGTTTCGGTTCGGCTCATACTCTCATTCACTGAAACGTTAGACTGTTAAAGTCCTGTCGGAGATTTCGCCGCATTGTGTGACAGGAGTCAAGACCATGGACACGTTACACACACCAGGCAAGTGCACTGCAGAGGGGAGGGCTTTGAGCCCCTTCCCTTTTTGAAAATGAATCAAAAGTGCCCCTCTCAACATTTATCATTACTATATTGTGGCGAATAAAACAGATTTTGAATTATAATTAATATAACAACGTGTACAAAACAGTAACAAATGGCGGAAAAGTCGTTTATCTTGTCTCTGTCAGTCTGAAATGTCGTTGTCATAACGCGTTGCTATGGGTAGCGTGTGTTCTGCTCGACCCCAGCGCGTGGTGCGAGCGGCGGCACTGGTTGTAACTTGAAAAATAATGCTTTACGCATGGTTCTGTCGATGGATACACGTGCACTACAACAGCGATAATAAAAGAAAACGTGGGCAAAACGGTCTATCTTTGTAAACTGTGTTCAATGCATGCGAGTGCTGCCGTATGACCAGTCATTTTCGCCATCATCACCCAGGTATATTCGCCAGAAGACGCGAATGAGAACCCTCTGCTGTGAGAGAAGATCTGTCTCTGTGCGCAGCGCGCGCACGTCTCACAGCGCGCAAATATTGAGTTCTTTCAAGTCTTGCGTTTGAACGGATAAACTCACACAAAAAGTATGTCAACATGTCGATCTTGATGAGTATCCATCAGACAGTCTGTAAGTTATATGGCTTAAGAGAACTTTATACAGTTGAGAAAGACGAGCATATCTCTGTATTAGGTCTTAAAGGGGCAGTAGCCTTTACTGCTGTCTGTCAAACAAAAGATAAGGACTCACTCACTGCTCTTGATTGAATAGCTGGTTATAGCTACTTAATTAATTGAATTAATAAAAACAACTTTTTGCTTTTTAATATTCAAATGCACTAGTCTATATCACCAGATGCGTTGGTCTGGCAAGAAGTGCAAGCCACTTCAGAGACACAGATAGTTGCGTGTTCAGATTTAACACAATCGAGCGTAAAAATAAGAAACATATTACGGGGAAAATACTAAAACGGGAAGACAGCGGGAAAAGAGCTAAAATACGTGAGAAACCCGGAAAAAAAGGGAGGGTTGACAGCTTTGAGTCAATGACAGCTAGCTGGTGGCCTTTTAAAGAATGCACCTGAAATTTATGCAATAAAAATATTTTTGACAAATATTTCAATTTGTTTGTGGTCTATATAGCCTGCAATTAGCATACACGCCCGAAGGCACGGCTGGAAGACCCAGTCAGTGATGTCACGATATGCCAATTTGTTTAAATTCATACCTACGTAATCACCATCACCAAAAATGTACTTTTTTTTTATATTAAAATTTGAAGAAAAAAAAAATAGACCTACCTACCGACCCTTTTTTTTTAAATTTTTACTGTTACTGCAAACCAAAATATTTTTAAGGATGGCCTAAGTTTAAGGGTAGGGTTAGGTGTAAGGGAAGGGGCAACAGTGTAATTATAAATATAACTACAGAAATAAATGAATTATGATGTAAATGTTAAAACAGGTATGTACATAGTAAGTGCATTGTATCAAATTATTAATTTAAATGTTAATACATAGTAGTTAGGGTCACCTAATATAAAGGGTACACTATACTTTATAAATAAGAATTGTCCATTTAGATATCCAAGAAGGACTACTAGCTTACACCAACTAATGACCATCTTAGACGATCTCTAAACTAGCATTAAGTTGTCTACCAACTGAAACTGTTTACAGCAGGGGTGTACAAGTGTTTCACAGTTCAGAAGAGGATTTCCTCTCCGAGGTGTCAGTTCATGTTAAAAAAAAATAGCTATCAAAGTTTTTGCAGCTTAAAGATTCTCATTTGAAAAAATCTCTAATTTGCCCTGTATGTAATGCCGGAGAACAAAAGGACTCGCAAACTGGTGCTTGAGAGACGTTAACATAATGTTAATGGCATCAGTGGTGTTGAATCATTTTTTTCCACAAATGATTCAACACTTTTAACTGCAGAAAGCCGAAAACTATGAATTTCATTGCAAATAGCACTATTCACAATGTTAGTTGTCTTTTCTCACAGGATGAGACAGGAGCATATTTGATTGACAGGGATCCCACATATTTTGGACCCATCTTGAACTACTTGAGGCATGGAAAGTTGATCATCAACAAGAACCTCGCTGAGGAGGGTGAGATGATCTGGGCATGCTGCCCTCAAAAACTTCTTAATGGAACAGTAATGACCTAGTTTCATTTAGAAACATCCATTTTTTTGTGGAAAGGGACCACAGTGTACTCACGTAAAATATAATTTCCTGCAGGACTGGTGAGATATTGAAAGGCTTACAGTCTGTGTGTCCAATAATTGTGTCTCATTGTGAGTCATTGCTCCAAATTGCGACAGTAAATAAATGGCAGTTATTGCATGGTTTTGTTTTGTTACCAAATTGATCTACTTGTAGTGCATAATTTAGAATATTCTTCTTTTATTGGCATGGATGTAGCAATAAAGGGATAGTTCTCTCAAAAATGTAAATTCTGACATCTAGTTTCAAACCTGTATAATTTTCTTTGTTCTGTTAAACATAAAGTAAGTCCATACAGTGAAAATCAGTGGAGTCCAATGGTCATCGTGACCTCATTGACTTTAATTGCATGGACAAAAAGAGTTGAAATATCTTCTTTTGTGTACCACAGCAGAAAGAAAATTATACAGGTTTGGTATGACAGGAGGGTGAGTAAATGATGACAGAATATTCATTTTGGTGTGAACCATTTCTTTTAAGAGGAATGGTCCAGATAGTTATTTCTGATTACAAAGCCGTAACCACATGATTGATTTTGACTGATTCTCTGGTTACTGCAGGTGTTCTAGAGGAAGCCGAGTTTTACAACATTGTGTCACTTGTGAGGCTGGTGAAGGAGAGAATACGAGACAATGAGAACAGAACATCTCAGGTATGTGGGGAAATGAGGAACAGGACACGTTGTGGTTCTTTTTATGCAATCGATCAACACATTTGCCAGGATTACTCAAAGGATGTATTTCATTCTTCGACTTCATGCGGTATGTGCCAAAAGGGAGGAGTACTGCTCTTTAGAATGTGAATTCCTTTTTTTGAAACTTTTTAGGAACCAAAGAGAACTTTATTTAAATCAAATATGCTGCTGCCCTACCTAATAAAACAGACTTTCAGTGTATAGACAAGCACTGACTTATTGACATAATTTGAGAATTTGCTTCAGGGAATAGTTTACCCCAAAATGAAGTCATCATTTACTCACCCTTGTATGTGTATGTAAATATAAATGTACAGCGTTGTGTGTGTGTGTGTGTGTGTGTGTGTGTGTGTGTGTGTGTGTGTGTGTGTGTGTGTGTGTGTGTGTGTGTGTGTGTGTGTGTGTGTGTGTGTGTGTGTGTGTATGTATATATATATATATATATATATATATATGTATAATATTGTGTGCTTCCATTGTATGTAAAGGAGTGTTCTTTCTAATATACTCTGATTCAATGGAAGAAATAAACTCATACAGGTTTTAAACAACATGGGGGTGAGTAAATAATGATAGAATACGATCTATCTTGTTATAAAAACCCGTGCATTTTCACAATAAATTCTGTCCCTTATATTATTATTACATTATGGAGTATTATTGTTTTTGCAGGGCCCTGTGAAGCATGTGTATCGTGTATTACAATGTCAAGAAGAGGAGCTCACACAAATGGTTTCCACCATGTCAGACGGATGGAAGTTTGAGCAGGTACGTTTTGTAGGTACAAGTCCTGTTATCTGGACATGCAGTATTTTAGTGTAGCATATTTGAACTCAGACATACAGCAGATCTCTGGATAATCCTTTCATGTCTTATCAGGTTGTTGTTTTTTTATAAGTCATGTCCCTCAGGAGAACAACAGATTGTAGATGCCATAGATTATGTTTTTGAGAGTCAGGCCAAGTCTACACCTTTCTTTGGGACTTAAGTAAGCCGTTGTTTTTGTTGCTATTTGTTTGCTATTGTACAAACTTGACTCAACTTGTCTATCTCAAGCTCATAAGCATCGGCTCCTCCTATAACTATGGCAACGAGGACCAGGCCGAATTCCTGTGCGTCGTTTCGCGGGAGCTCAACAACTCTACTAACGGAATTGTTATCGAGCCCACTGAGAAAGCTAAGGTATGATGAACACTTTTTCATTACTGTATTTAATTTAATATATATTTTTGAAAACTATTTTTGTAATCAAATATAATATTTTATAACAAAATATTATAGTTTATATTTTGGTACAAAGATGTTTGACAAAGAAGTAAATTATTAAACTGAATAAGGTAAGATTTAGTTATAATAATAATAATAATAATAATAATAATAATAATAATAATAATATTATTTTGTCACAAAAAAATTCAAATGAAATTATTACAACAAGCACAGCAAACCTGGATAAAAATAAAAACACATGCCTTTTTTCCCCAGAAAAATTGTACCCGCAAATTATGCAGCCCTCTTATTAATGTTGTTAGTAATAATAATAATAATATTATTATTATTATTATTAATTATATTTTGTTTAAAAGTTTCAGTTAAATGAAGATATAATAATAATAACAATAACAATTATTACTTTTACTATGATTAGTAGTAATAACAGAATTTGTTGTTAAAATAAATAAAATACAATAAATATTTGTATTATTTTTAATTATATTTAGTTACAAAAAAGTTTAAACTAAATTAGGCATGACATAATAATAATAATAAAAATAATAATAATACTTTTATTAGTAGTAGTAGTAGTAATAATAGCATAATTAGTTAATACAATAAATAACATAATATAAATATTATTATTATATTTTGTTACATAAAAGTTTCTATTAAATAAGGCAAGATATAATAAAAATAATAATAATTAGTAGTAGTAGTAGTAGTAGTAATAACAGAATTAGTTAATAAAATAAATCAATAAAAAAACAAGTATTTTTAGTGTTTATTATATTAATGGTCCTTAAAACAGATGTCAGAAAATGTTTTTTAAAAAATTGCATAGCTCATCTGTGTCCTCGTGTTTCCTCAACAGATTCTTCAAGAGAGGGGGTCTAGGATGTGAGGAGCCCACACAGATCTCCCATCCCTCACTTCCTTTCTCCAGATCCTTCTCCACCATACAGCTGACTTCAAGTCCATTAGCCCACCGCCCCTCCCCTCACCATCCCCTCCTCTCCTCCCTTGTGCCTTTCCACTGTGGGGGTTTCAGACCCCCTCCTCCCTGCAGTGCTGCAACATTAACCGATCAGCACCAACACTAACTATCACGGCTATTATCGACTAAAATTAAAGGTTAAACCTCAGATCATCACATTTGATGCAAGACTGCTCAGAGAGAGGATTACAGGGAAGGATTCATCATTCATCCTAATGCTTATTTATGCAGACTTCATCCTCCTCCTCATATCCTGGTCATTATCATCATAATCTTTACAGCTGCAGGCTTTAAATGTTTAAAGGGGGTTCAGTCGCTCCTGTTGGCTCGGCTGCGTCCACATGACCATAATCTCCTCAGGACTTTGAAACGGCGTGCAGGATAGACTCGCTTCTCCGACCGTCAATACAGCTTCTCTTAACAAGCACATTAACTTACACTGTAAATTATTAGCAGCCAAATTCGCATCATTTCAGCATTCACTTCCCATTGCCTGGTCAGACCAAGAGCACAGCAGATGGCGCAATGGCTAAAAAGACGACAGCCGCCTTTGAATTTCTTCAGAGTGGCACGTTTCTTTCGTTAACTATCCATTTATCCATCTAGAAGGGAGAACTCGTATACTGCCAGTTGTCCGGTCAGATGCCCAAAATCGCGTGTCCATCGCTGTGACCATGTCTCACATTTCCAGTTCGCTCCGGTTGATTTTTGTCATCCTGGATTTCTTTCTTTTTTTGCCTTGTCGCTGGATATTTCAAAAGCATCAAAACAGGAAATAAAAAAGACTGAAATATGTGGTTGTAGGGCATGTGAGGATTATGTATATTACAAACATGTGTTACGAAGAGGTGGAATGCAAGTCATGCCATTGTTGATATCTGTACCATTGCGTGTGTGTGTGTGTGTGTGTGTGTGTGTGTGTGTGTGTGTGTGTGTGTGTGTGAGAGAGTGTGTGTGTGTGTATAAAGATGAGTTTCTCGATTTGATTGGGGGAGGACCTATATTGACCTCTGATGTAAATCTTTTTTTTCTTCTTTTTTTAAAAGCCTGGTCGCTGAGATATGATTTTGTTGTGTGGTTCCTTCAAACTTTTTGTCAATGGCTGGAGAAAAAAAAAAAAAACAGGAGACTTCTTGTATAGGAAAATCAGGCCTACATAGTCCAGGTGGTTCAAGAGACTGTTGTTAGACAAAGTGCCCACAAGTTTTGAGTCAGGGCAAAACTGCATTAGTGGCTCTTTGTTGCATCTTTTTGACACTTTTCTGACATTTTAGAATCGGATATAGCCTGGCTCTCCCCGTAACATTTCGGCTATTTAACTGTTTAACTCGTTTTTGTTTAAACAAAGTCTGATCATGTCGGTGGAATGATTTTGAATGTAAATGGCTCCAGTTATTGTGTGCCCCCCACCCCCTCAAAAAAAAAAGGAGTTTATAAGTTCACTTAAATCATTTTAGCATCGAAGCCCAGTCTTTGAAACCAGTTGCCCTCATTGTTTAAAAGCAGACAAACTTAAAACTCCTGTTTTATTTTTTTTAATAAATGCATTGTGTTTTCTTAATCTACTGTGACTACATCCAAATTGTCAGTATTTGAATGGTATCCAGGCTGTATTTTGGTTATTCATATCTTTTGATAAACTAGGGATCAGTGAAAGATTGCATCATGTGCGTGACGTTTTAAAGTGTTGTCTCTTCCTCTCTAAATACTGTTGAGGATTTTATCGCACTAACTCATTTCCTTTTGTTTATCATATCAAAAAGACAGTACTTGAGTTTGTGAGCTACAGTATACCGTGTTCGTTGGTTTTCCCTTTTTCGGGGGGTTTGTTTTAATGTTTTCCCCCTCCTGTGGAGAGTTTATTTGTTCAGCTTCATTTATTAGTCAAAGAATCTCCTGTAACGGGACTTTGCCTCTCTCATGGGATCCTATTGTACATTCCCATTGTTTAAATAGGTTTCAGGTCTGGTTTCAAAGCAGAGTCCTGAATTCAAATCTAGGGGGCACCGTTTAAGTTACTCTCTCTGCCCCAATTGTTTGTCTAGTGTTGTGCCTTTGACCTGTCGTGCCCTGTGTGTTTTCGCTTCTAGATCACTCTTCTTGAAATACAGATGGTTGAGAAATGTCATGTTTGTTTTGACTAAATCAGTTCTGTTCCTTGACTAAGATACTGAATGTGCCCGTTTCTCCTCAGTTGTTATTGTTCTCATTTCAGTGAATCAACTTATGTTTTCCCTATGCACTTTTAATTTTGCACCTGCATTATAATGCTCTCACTGTGTGGATTTTGTTTTATTTTTAGAATCAAACCCCATGTGAGGCATAAGAAAATGTCATGTGCAGTCTCAAGTTTTATTTAAGACGGTTCAAGAAACTGATATGGATGTCATTTTGACTGCTGATGCTTTATAGCAGGGGTTTTCGAACTGGGGTCTGGGGTCCTCGCAGAAGGGAAAAAACTAAAGTTCCCTTTATCTTTCTCACTGGGGTTGCAAGGCGCTATTCTTAACACAGTATGTACGCTGCTTGCATACATTTATAGTGAAAGTTTCTTATACAAATCATTTCCAATTGAAAATGTTCTTCATCTAACATTAAGTATAGCCAATTTAAGTTTGGAAACAATGTTATATTTCTAATGTCACATTTACTACTTATCTAACAGTTCAAGAATTAAAAGTGGATTTTAGGAAGGGAGTCCCTTTTAAAATGTTCATCTTATTGGGGGGTCCTTGGCATCATACATTTTGAAAACCCCTGCTTTATAGCACTTGAGACTGAGACTTCTTTTGTGTCTCCTTTCCTTAAAAAAAATCTGCCATTCTCATTTAGCTCTTGTACCACGTTGTTTGAGATCAAACTAAAAAGATATATATATATAGATTAAAAGATATTTTCTTTGTGAAAAGATATATGCTATTCTGAAAAAAACAGGAAGTTGACGTTTTGAATCGCCAACTTGGAAGCATGCAATGTGTTGAGTATATAATGTTATATGCTGAGATGTTGTCATAATGTAAAGGTAAATTGGTGCATGGACAGTTGACAGATGGTATCAATAACACTTAAGAAGTGGAAAGTCTGGCCCTGTTTTATCTGTTTTGTAGAAATCGATTATAAGTCAAACACATTACTACTGGAAAAACTTGCTTGTTTAGACAAAAAAATGCTTTTGCAACATCCTGTGTATTTGATAAAATTGGCTTTCAATCTATATTTTCAAATGGGCCAAAAGTGCAGACCTCTGTCATAACATTTTCAGATAAAAGTTATAGGGATGGTTCACCCAAAAATGAAAATTCTGTCATTTACTCAACCTCAGGTTGTTCCAAACCTGTATGAATTTCTTTCTACTGCTGAACACAAAGGGAGATATTTGGAAGAATGTTTATAACCAAGCAGATCTCGGTAGCCATTGACTACTATATATTTTGCAGAGATTTGCTTGGTTACAAATATCTTTCTTTGTTTTCAGCAGAACAAAGAAATGTATACAGGTTTGGAAAATCTTAAGCATGACTAAATTATTACAGAATTTTCATATTTGGGTGAACTATCGCTTTAAAAACAAAGTCCATGTTTAACAGTTTTTTTCCCCCTGCCATAATAATCTACAACACCTGCATGCTTTAATATACAGTACACACACATTTAAACGCGCTGAAAACCCACTCTTTCATCAGATGTTTTGGGTGTATTGCATTTGTCAATAGTATTGATGTAAAGTGTCAAATATGTCACTAGGCTATGGAGATTGTGGAGCTAGTGTTCTGGAAATGAATAGTCTTGATCAGACTGTCCTTTTCAATTTTTTTATTTCATTTTTGAAGTTTGTCTTCTGATGCAGTTTCTTGCAATGTACAGATTGCAAAATGATAATGTATGATTTTTATCATAAAATGTGTTTGTGTTTCAGACTTGTAGTGTGCTCATTACATTTTTTTTTACATGAGAACTTTTAATATGTAGCTATTCTGTTTAAAAAAAATTATATATATATATATATATATATATATATATATATATATATATATATATATATATATATATATATATAAATTAGTATTTGAACACCTGAGAAAATCAATGTTAATATTTGGTACAGTATTAATAATGTTAATATTACAGCAGCCCAATTACAGAGGTCAAATGTAGTTTCCTGTAGTTTTTCACCAGGTTTGCACGCACTGCAGGAGGGATTTTGGCCCACTCCTCCAAACAGATCTTCTCTAGATCAATCAGGTTTCTGGCCTGTTGCTGAGAAACACTGAGTTTGAGCTCCCTCCAGAGATTCTCTATTGGGTTTAGGTTTGGAGACTGGCTAGGCCACGCCAGAATCTTGATATGCTTCTTACAGAGCTACTCCTTGGTTATCCTGGCTGTGTGCTTCTGGTCATTGTCATGTTGGAAGACCTAGCCTCGACCCATCTTCAGTGCTCTAACTGAAGGGAAGGAGGTTGTTCCCCAAAATCTTGCAATACATGGCCCCGGTCATCCTCTCCTTAATACAGTGCAGTCGCCCTGTCCCATGTGCAGAAAAACACCCCCAAAGCATGATGCTACCACCCCCATACTTCACAGTAGGGATGGTGTTCTTGGGATGGTACTCATCATTCTTCTTCCTCCAAAAACGTTTAGTGGAATTATGACCAAAAAGTTATATTTTGGTCTCATCTGACCACATGACTTTTCCCCATGACTCCTCTGGATCATCCAAATGGTCATTGGCAAACTTAAGACGGATGGACATGTGCTGGTTTAAGCAGGGGAACCTTCCATGCCATGCATGATTTCAAACCATTATGTCTTAGTGTATCACCAACAATAACCTTGGAAACTGTTGCAAAATAGCAGGGTGTTCAAATACTTATTTTCCTCACTGTATAATATATATTCTATAATTGAACATACATTTTGCATTTCAAAAAAACTACTGTTCACTAACAGACATTCTTTCCAGTATCTTATTGAAAACTTATTCAATTTTAATAATTCAGTGCTTGCCAAACACATTACTTCCTTTTTTTTCTTTTAGTGGGAAAACATATTCCTTTATAGTATTGTTTGTCAACTCTGTTACATACTGTCTACCTTGGTAGCAGAGTTTGCCATTTTTAAACTTTAGCCAAAAACTCCACTTCCTAGCATAAATGCTAAGAGTACATGGCACTAATGAAATCATGATTAAAAGACTTTTAAACAACGCACAGTGTGATCAGTGATAAATTCGGTTTGCCTTTTGATATTGTGGTTACACTTTTGATGTTTTACAAATGAATTCTTGGGTCCAATAACTTTTTAGATTTAAATATTTTCTCTCGAAACACTTTTCAGTGCTTAAGATCTTAGTGAGATAAGAAATATTAACCTCATTTCCTGTATCTTACATGGTTTCTGTATCTTGCATATTTACAATTCCAGCTATTCAAAGGCAAAATATGGAATATTGTAGAATTAGGAAAATTACTATTTAGATCTTTTATAAATTAAATAAATTAATTATTACCAAAAGAAATGTAAAATACAATATTTTGATTACACAATGGGATAAATCATGATTTTTAGCTGTATAGACTTTTTACATAAAATATTATATTGTTATGGCCTGTGATGCATGACAATGAGTAACACATTCTTAAAATAATTAAAAATATAACCATTTAAAAATGAGAAAAAAATATGACACCAAATTAACCTGCAAAAGAACCGCCCATATATTTATTATTATATTAGGCTATAGATAGCCTATATTTGAAGGATAGGTCACCCAATGTTTTGTATTTATTTATTTATTTTTGACCAAATATGTCTTGTTTCTTTTTAGACCACAAAAGGAGAAGTTAGAATGCCGTCTCAGTCACCTCTCATTGCAAAAAAAAAGTTGTGTGTGTGTGTGTGTGTGTGTGTGTGTGTGTGTGTGTGTGTGTGTGTGTGTGTGTGTGTGTGTGTGTGTGTGTGTGTGTGTGTGTGTGTCCCTATACAAAGAGAGAGAATAGTGACTTGAGACATTCTGACCATCTTTTGTATTCCACTGAAGAATATTCCACCGGCTTCTTTCTTTTTTCTTTAAATATCTCGACTCGAAAGCTGCTCTTATTCAGGTGATATAAATTGATAGTAAAATGTTCATAATATGTGTCTTTTTTTTCGTTTTATATATGGTGAATAGGCACAATTTATGTAGTAATATAATCGAGCGTGTTTTGGGGTGTTTGTTTTGGATTCAGAAGCTGAGTGCACATGCATTGCACAAAGGATCTGCGTCATTGGATCAGTAACAGCCCTTGTAGCATAATGTTGGAGGTACATTTTAATAAACATAATACTTATAAAATGACTTTTAAAAAAAGTCTATGGGGGTATGTTTGTAAAACTGCGCCAGCATACAGAAACCCGCCCTTCAGCGCGGCACTAGGCGGTCGGATGAGACTCAGTCGATCTGGGGGAAAGGCAAGAGGAAATGCCATGCCCGCTGGTACTCAAATTTCCCTACGTGTAGACGCTGCTGTGCTGTTAAAGGAGCCGTTACCACCTAGCTCTCTCCATTTGTGTTATGTAGTCATATTGCGATAAGTGAGAGAACAGCTGTTTGTTACATCAACATTTGCTTAATCGGCTGGATCCAGAAACTGCTCCCATCCGTATAGTGTCTCCTCCTACCGCTGATATGACAGTCTCCGAAGCGCAGCACAGGCGAGGATGCCTGAAAATGCGCTAAAAGGTGCGTTGTTGTTGTGTAGCTTTTCACGCTTTGAATTTTACCCAGTTTGAGCACGGCAACGTGCATTTTTCAGCTCACACTGGGGTTGAAGAACAGTATGAAATGTTGACACTGCGCGTGTCACCGGTGATGTGGTCAGATACTTCAATAAATGGCTGTTTGTTATGAGAAGCTTACTTTTGCCGGACAAATACGTATTGGAGTGTTTTGCAGCGCTTGTTGAAAATATATAGGCCTATATATATAAAACAACACATATCGGCTTTCCGTTTTCTTTGTTGTAGGCTTTTTAAAGTCTCTTCCGGAACAGCAGAGATGTTTTAATGATGTCATCCTGTTCACAATCCTAAAACAGCTTTAGAAACTGAACAAAAACAACAGGCGAAGGTGAACGTTAAAAAAAATACTAGTGGGAAGATTTCGGTGTTTATCAGTGGCCCCACGTTACGCCAGGTAGCACACGAATGTCTTATTGAATGTATTTGGATTGAGTCATTAAAGGGAGTTCACCCCAAAATGAAAATGTTGTCATTACTTAGGCTACTCACCCCCAGGTTGTTCCAAACCTGTATGAGTTTCTTTCTTCTTTTGAACACCAAAGATTATATTTTGAAGAATGTTAACATGAAAGTTGACGTAATTGGACTTACAAAATAGTTACTATGGAAGCTACCACGGAAGTCAATAATTGCTACTTTAAACTGTTTGGTAATCAACAACATTCTTCAAAATATTTTCTTTAGTGTTCAACAGAACAAAGAAACTCAGGTACAGGTTTGGAACAACTTGAGGGTGAATAAATGATGACAACACTTTGTTTTGGGAACTGTCCCTTTTTAAATTTGTGAATCATTGATTTTTAACCGATTTGTCTTTATTGTACAAATCCAAACGGGGCATTCAGGAAAAAAGCAAGGCCCAGAGAAGTGTTTTTTAAAAGTTTAACTTTTTAATTTGAGTGCCACTTTTTGCATGCGTCCATTTAATGCATGCGTGTGCCGATATCAATTTTACATGTTGCGATTAATTGCTGAAGTTTTATCACGATTTACGATATTATCACGATATTGAAATAAGTTGCAAAAAAAAGTGTTGCCATAGCATAACAGCTTTAAGAACTATTTTTGTAATAACAAAAATAACCAAATGTTTAAATACAATACTGCAACAAAAGTATACAGCTCTGGAAAAAAAAATTAAGAGACCACTTAACATTGAGAAATCAATGTTAAGTGGTCTCTTGATTTTTTTTTTTTCAGAGCTGTAAAAGTACAATTTTCAAATAGATTAAAGTGCAAAATAATTAGGCTATAAAGAACAACAGGTAGGCTAACAAATTACAATAAGGTCTCATTATTTAATGCATTAACTAAGATTGAGCAAAAGCTACATTTGGTACAGAAAGTATAATGTTTTTGTTAATGTTAGTTAAGAAATGCTGATCATTGTTAGTTTTATCTTAGGTCCATTAAAAAAGTTATTTTGATTTTGATTTTAATGTTATTAAACAGTAACTAAGACATGAACATAGAATAATTAATTCTTTATAAGTATTTTTCATTGTCAGTTTGGTAATAATGAATTAACATGTTAACTAATGAAGTCGTATGTCTCAAAGTTTTACTGAACAATAACAAATAATTAGAACAGTTCTAATCATTAGAGCATGTTGTAGTCCAGATTAAAACATAAAAATGTTTAAGTTTGAAAATAAATAGCCTATTAAGTTTTTAATTATTAAGTATTTGGTGCTGTGATGAACAACATTGAGATTACAAAAAACGAATGGCTGTTTTAAAAACTGCACGCGGTTTCTTTTGTTTGCTGGTTTCCAGGGTAATCGCTGCATTCTGCAGTTCATCAGCGCCCTCTGCTGTCACTGAGCGGCACTTCAGCAGCGCGTCTCCTTCACTCGTTCATGTGCTTTTCATTTACACCTGAGCGCATGTCCCTTTGACGCAGAATACAGCAGTGTTGAGCATTTATACGGTTGAAGGGCAAAGTATTCTTGAGTGCATTATAAAAAATTATTAATTGTTAATAAATTATTATTTACGATATTTTAAAGTGCCCACGATAACAATATCGTGCATATTCATTACCGTGATAAATCGCATTATCGAAAATCGGCACATGTCTAATGTGTACGTAGAAAAACAATGATCAAGAAGCACAGAATGCAAAAGATAGCCTGACAAGCCAGACCCACATCAAGATGTTTGGTCTGGAAACTCACCATAGACAGGGCTCAATCTGAGGGGCGGGATAAACGGTTGTCTTTCAAACTCCCTCTGCACGCGATAGGATAGCGCTACAACCAACCAGAGCAACGACGGTGAAGGGGAGCTCGCTGACTGATTAAACATTTGCCGTATCCGGTCGGCTAAACTCCGAACACATCTTCCCTTTTTAAGAATGACTTCAGTGCCGCTCTTTGTTCTTTTCTCAGAGGAAAGCTTAACTCCAAGTCTTCCGGAGGCGCGGGCAGAGCTGATTCGAAAGACCGCCGCCGTTCGCCAGTTTCTGTGTTTACTAGAAGACTGTGTTACTAGAAGCACGCAAGCGCAACTCGGCCGTCGTCATTATGGCCCCGCACGCCGACTCTATAACCTACCTACACGATGTGATTGGGCCGTCCAGATTCTGAGGAATACAGCTCAGATAGGAATTGAGAGTTGCTAGACCACACTTGCGGGCAAATTAAATTTGCTGCCGCTAGGGTGCGTCTAGATTTCTAGGCTAGCAAAAGACTCAACAAAAAAAGACTTTGTTTAAAGCTACACTGTGTGATATTTTCCCCCATCTAGCGGTGAAAAGGTATATGACCATCCAGTGAATATTAGTTTCTGTTCCTCTCAATTCCGATTTCGTTTTAACTCCTACGGTGGCCGATTTAGTCCAAGATTAACAAGGCAATCCCCCTCTTCACATTCGACACGGTGCCATCGAGTGTTAAAACACGTAAGGCGCAGCTTGAATTTATGGGTATGTCCCTCTTTGGCTAATGTACTTTCAAGATGGAGGGGCAACATGGCGACCGGCATTCGAACCCCTCACCCGTATGTATTTTCAATGGCATATTATAAACTTACGAGAATACTTTATTACTTGAAATAAGTAAATATACATTAATGAGCACATATATTTTTAAAAGAACTAAGTGTTTTTAACTAAGAATAAACTAAAAAAGTTACACAGTGTAGCTTTAAAGTCGACATGAAATGGAAGCTGCAGCTATTCTTCATTATTTGGTAGCCTAGTTTATTACCATGTGAAACTACTTCTGAAACAAGTAATGTATTGGGCAGAACTTAATTTTGTCCATTGGGAATTGATTGGGTTGTTGGATTGTTGTGGTTTGCTATTGATGTGATCAAATGTGAGGGACAGGTTGTTCCGCCTTCGCTCCAGTAAACGCATCATTTAAGAAGAGATTGCAAGATATTTTGATTAAATATTACAAGGGCACATGAATTTAAAAAAGAATGATTTGCACAGGTAAATCATTTATAATAAATACATTTATAAAAAATAGGAATCATCAGTTTTGATTTCATGGTGACTTTAATCATCATAGCATTTAGCATCATCAGAAGCATACGTGTGACTTATCAAACTATAGAAATTAGACAGCAATAATAGAACTAAATAAATTATATACTAACAATAACACAAATGTTAAGTTCATTGAATGGTTATGTTCGTTTAGTTGGTCCCATCCAATGAAAAGCTCTTTAAGAGCCCTTACTCAAATGTGATTTTCTCATGCTACATTCTCAAAGAGATTATTTCACTGACGTCATTAATGGACATAAATTTAATCAAAAACATATTTGCTCATGAACGAAAAATGACTATTTCCACATCCATATGTGTTAGGTTTTAGTTTAATTTGGTTAATATTCAATATTACAGATTAACAAAACTTGTAAAAAGAATTCTGTGGTGGATGTGACCAAATACACCCTCCCCCCTCTGGTCAACTTGAACTTGAAAAGTAAACAAAGAGGAATTTGTCACGTTCATTCTAGAAATCACTTTTGTAGGTCGTAATATTTTGTAGATTTTCTATATGTGAAAAAAAATTGTTTGTATAGAACATGTTTTAAATGGAGCTTTATTCAATAATACTATTGTTTCCCCCCCTTTTTAGGTTTCTTTTTTCAAGGATACTTTATTTTAATTATATAGAATATACAAAATGTGTTTCCCTGCTCTTTTGGTGCTGAGAGCCCAAAGCCCCCCGAAGAAAAACCAGGTGGAAAAACCCAGACGGCAGTGACTTGATTTCCATAATTTAAGAAAATATGTCACCTCAACAACCTTCCAGCATGGAGGAGCAGGCGGGGGAGCTATGTGAGCCTGAATCTGAGGGGGATAAACGAGGACCAGGACCCCCTTCTGGTCAAGATCGTTCAGTTACCGACGACGCTCCAGATGGCGGCTGGGGATGGGTGGTTCTGGTGGCTACCATCCTTGTCTTAGCTCTAACACTGGCTTTCCCCTCATGCATTGGCATCTTCTACTTAGATCTTCAGGAAGAATTTAAAGCCAGTAACAGTGAGACATCTTGGGTGCCGTCAATAATGACATCAGTTCTGCACGCTGGAGGTAAGGATGTTATAAAGTTGTTGTTTAGAAGGTGCTTAACAGGTTGTAATTTCGGTAACACCTCACAATAAGGTTCATTAGTTAACACTATTTAACTACATTAGTTAACATGAACTAATAATGAACTGCACTTATAAAGCATTTATTTATCTATGTTAATGTTAATTTCAGAATTTACTAATACGTTATTAAAATCTTGTTAACATTAGTTAATGCACTAACATGAACAAACAGCCATATGTTTATTAACTAATGTTAACAAAGATGAACAAATACAGTAATAAATTAACTGCACATGGTTAGTTTTAATATTAGTTAATACATTAACTAATGTTAACTAATGAAACCCTTTTGTAAAGATGTTACCGTAATTTCTTCCACTAGCACAACTAAAAAAAGTGCAAAAATAATGATTTTCAGACAGGTTTCCCAAACACTTCGCCCACCTACCATTGGTTGGGCAAACAAGAAGTCCCACCCCAAAGCTTACGAGCCAATGTGGTGGACTCAGGCTGTTAAAAAAAAAAGCAATGTTCTGAAAGTGCCGCAGTCACAGTGTTTACACATTTTGGGAGAATAAACCTATGAATAGCTTTCTTATAGTTGTTTCTAGATAGTAAACTGGGTGGGTCCCACTTAATTAAAATTCAACTCAGATCCAGCAGCTGCAGATTTTTCCCCATTTTCCCATCTGTGTCTTGACAGAATCCCGTCTCTGAGCTCTACAGGCAGTTCTTTTGACCTCATTGATTGGTTTTTGCTCTGATATGCCTTTTCAGCTGTTAAACCTTTTATTGAGAGGTAGCAGAGCTGAAGATGTTGAGGTTCTCTTTGGGAGTGACGAGGATGGATAGGATCAGGAATGAGTACATCAGGGACAGCACATGTGAGATATTTTGGAGACAAAGTTAGAGAGGCCAGGTTGAGATGGTTTGGACATGTTCAGAGGAGGGAGAGGGATTATATCTGTAAAAGGAGGCTGAGGTTAGAGCTGCCAGGCAGGAGGTCGAGAGGAAGACCAAAGAGGAGGTTTATGGATGTAGTGAAGGAGGACATGAAGGTAGTCAGTCTGAGAAAAGAGGATACAGAGGACAGGACTAGATGGAGGCAAATGATTCGCTGTGGTGACCCCTGAAAGGAAACAGCCGATATAAAAAGAAAGTGTGCCTGTCCAAATCATACACTTTCAAATGAATTGGCCACAGATTAACTCCAATTTAAAGTGTTGTAACATCTACAAGTGAAATTGGAATGCTCCTGACCTGAACTAAATTTCAAGTGACCCAGAAAAGGTTAGGAATACGTATGCAGTGTAATAATTTAAAAAATATATATATATTTACATAGTTATCACAAATACGTTTTTTCTCTGTCATTACAATGTATAAATAAGAAAGATTGACATGGGGGAAAAAAGTAAACAACTTTTTTTTGCATAAATCTGCAACATAACAAAATGTGGAGAAAAAAAAATGAAGGGGTACGAATAATTTTGCAACGCCACTGTATATTAGATCCAGCAGACATGGTAATGAAAAGTCATTGTTTGATTTACATGATGTTCACTGTGAATTTGGTTTATAGTAGCAGTCATGGTAATAAAAAAAGAGGAACGGCTAGAGCCAACATTTATTACACACACTTAAAATGTACCTTTTCAACTGCCATGTGTCAATTACTTGTATGATGACATTTGCTTAACATATTTGAACAAGGCGTTTTGAGAAGCTGGTTGTTGAAAATGAGCTGTAGGATTATGACATGTCATGTTGGGACATCAAACTAAGCCATCTCAAATTAAAGATTTAATTTGACCAAAAGCATTTTTCTTCCAGGTCCTCTGTGCAGTGTGCTGGTGGAGCGCTTCGGTTGCCGGGCCACAGTAATGTTTGGGGGAGTGCTGAGTGGTTTTGGGATGGCCGTTAGCTCTTTCTCACATTCAATAGTTGACTTATACATCACTGCTGGGGTCATCACAGGTAAGTCCCCAGAGGAAGTGATGATGACATCTTGGTTGATCTGTAGATAAAAGAGCAACAGCAGTGATTACATAAACGTCAGGGTGATTATATAAAGAGTTATCACTAAGCGCTTTATAATCTGACCTGACATGAATAAGAATATGCATACACATATGATGTGGTTATTTCGTCAGCAAAACCACACAGTGATTTATGTGTATTTGATTAAAATGACCACCCACAAACATAGTTCCAAATGTTTAAAATGAATGTACTGTAGCAAAAAGTAGAGTGGTATGAAAAGTAAAAATAAATGTAAATTTAAATAAATGTATTATTTATAGGTTTATTCATTTATATTAAAGGTGCACTATTTAATATTTTTGCAGAAAAATATCCAAAACCACCAGGCCAGGGTTATATATTTAGTTCAGCTGAGTTCCTACAATATCCCACATTTTTCCAACTATTTGTAAATTGTGAGAAAATTGCTATTTTAACCAAGGAACCGGGACGTCTGACGGAGTGGCCTGTCAATTGCATTATATTTGCGTTACCCTCTGTTTCCGGTTTTATTTTGGCAGAAACACTTTACCTTAGCAGTGTGAAACAACTGTCATTGCAGCCACTTTTGCGAACGCAAAAAATAACGTCATAACATAATTTTAAACACACTTAAATGTATCTGATATGATGAACGGAGCTGCGTTACCTCATACTCATGACCAGAAAAGCTGTCCCCGTCATAATAAAAGTCTCGCTGCTCGCGAGCCGTGTGTTGCATAACAATCGCTCCAGCGGCCGTGCTCAGCTCCACAACACTCAGTCCTGCTCTGCTTCATAATACAGTAATGTTAATAACCACATCCAGGAACATGATTTATGCACAAGGTCTATCCCGATTCTTTTCCACCGGCTGTGAGGTGAAGACCAAATGTCCTAAGATTCTGAGCTCAAACTTGGCATCATCAAACCACACCTTTGTTTTGAATCGGCGCCCTCTAGTCTAGCGGACAGAAAAGTTACATGGTGTAGATTTAATATTAATAATATCAATATTAATTAAATGTTTAATATTTAATGACTTCGTTTTTTTTGGTCATAATATTATTATTACTATTATTATGAATTAAATAAATAAATGTATTTACAGTTAAAGCTCAGATAGTTGACAAGTAAATAATACTGCGCATTTACTTTTTTTTACTAATTGATTGATTATTATTATATAATATATTATTATTATTATTATTATTATTATTATTATGTGTTATTTAAATACATTTATTATCTACAGCTACAGATTTTATGTATTATTCATTGATTGATGAAATGGTATACTACTAATATTCAATTTATATATTTATTTATTGATTATTAAACCATATAATAACAACAACAATATAACACATAACCCTCTGTTTGCTTTACAGGTTTGGGTTTCTGTTTCAGTTTCCAGCCCGCTGTCACCATACTTGGCCACTACTTTGTGCGCCGTCGTCCTTTTGCCAACGCGATGTCCTCCACTGGGACTGCTCTGGGTCTGTCCACATTGCCCTTTTTAGGTGACTATCTTCAGAGTAAGCTGGGCTGGAGAGGAAGTTTTCTGGTTCTTGGAGCTGTGCTGCTCAACTGCTGTGTTTGCGGAGCCGTTATGAGACCGGTCAGGCCTCGCAAGCCCAAAAAGTCAGAGGTGATGAGCAACGATTCCAGACCCCCAGGCAAAAAGGGATGTGGGCTGGGCATCTGTAAGAGCTTAGCATCGTCCCTCAGAAAACACATGGCCTTTGACCTCTTCTGCAGTAACCTGCGATTTCGGGTGTTTTCACTGGGCATCACTTGGATGATGCTGGGGTTTGTGGTGCCACTTATTTACCTGGTCCCGTATGCGTCGGCTCACAATATGGATCCAAGCCGAGCGGCCCTGCTGCTTTCCATCCTGGGATTTGTCAACATCATTGTGCGGCCTCCAGCCGGTGTGCTCTTCAGCCTGTCCTGGTTTAAAGGTCGACACATCTACGTTTTCTCAGCCGCACTCTTAATTAATGGACTCAGTAATAGTATTTGCTGCATTTCTCCCAGTTTCAGTGTGCTGTTAATTTACATACTGACTTACGGACTGTCCATGAGCGTGGTAGGCTCGCTGATGTTTACCGTCCTGATGGATACAGTGGAGATGAGTCGATTCCCGTCTGCACTGGGCCTGCTGTCTATCATGGAAAGCGTCACACTGCTGATAGGACCTCCCCTTGCAGGTAACATGGAAACTGTGTTTGGAATTTTGGAAACGTGCAATGTAGGTCAACAGCGCCATGTCACTGCTTGTATGTTTATGACTAAAATGAGACAAAGACATGGGCCTGGTTTCACAGAAAGGGCTTAGCCAGGATTAGACCGTAGAAAGAAAAAAAATTACTTATGTGCATCTTGAGACAAAAAAAATGGTACTGAAATATTTCAAGATTTGTCAGTTGCTTTTAGTTAAAACAGATCAAACATGCATTTTAGTCTGGGACTAGCCAACCGGGGGACGGAGTTTTCAAGTCTTTCTAGAAATTTAGGGAAGACGTAATTATGTGACTTTGTGGTGGCGTTCGTGTTTGTTTAACTCATAAATACGATCTTTCTGACCTGACATGAATGCATCGACAGCCCAAGCAAGATCAATAGATATCTAAACTCCAGATGCCATACATTGAACACAGACAGTTTCAAATGTGGTCTTGCTGGTATTTCTACAATTGTCCCTGCCCTAGACTTGAAACAACAAGTATAGTTAGTTTCTATGGATATAGCAGGGGTGTTTCTAGCTTCTCACCATTAGTAGGACATATAGGTCTAGCAACAAAACATTTTGTAATAAGGAGGTTGACATTAAATACTTTTGGAAAGTTTGGAAAGTAAGCTGCATGTATAGCTATTGTATTTTCAGCTTTAATATTTATATTGATTAATATTTAATATTTATTGAAAGCCTATTAAGGACATTTGTAAATGCATTGTCAACATGGCCATTTAGATTTGCTGAAGCTGTCTCTCTTTTTAAATCTGGTTTAAATTATTTCCATAGACTTGCATTTACTAATGTGTGAATGTGTTTTATTTTTGAATATATGATTTGTGAGACACTTTATTACACTTTATTGCTAAAAGGTGCTATACACCATTTTTATTTATTTTATTTTATTATTTCAAACTGTGCAGCAGTATTGATTTATGATTTGGATCGCCAATGTCCCGTGATTTCAGCAGTTTAACAGTTTGACACCCGATCCAAATCATGAATCAATCCGCTGATTCATAACCGTTTGAATCTTTATTTGAAGACAATGCTGAATAAAGTCGTAGTTTTTGTTATTTTTGGACCAAAATGTATTTTCGGTGCTTTAAGAGATTCTAATGAACTAACTGATGTCACATATGGATTACTTTAATAATGTTTTTATTCCCTTTCTGGACATGGACAGTATAGTGTGCATACACTTAGATACGCTCTCGGACTAAATATAAAATATCTTAAACTGTGTCTGAAGATGAACGGAGGTCTTACAGGTGTGGAACGACATTAATGTGAGTCATTAATGACATCAATTTAATTTTGGGGTGAACTAACCCTTTTCTGTAGTATTTACTATCAATTAGTTACACATTCATACACTGTAAAAAATTATTTAGCAAAAAAGTTACCTGGTTGCCTTCAAATTTTGAGTTCATTGAAATTAAAATTTTTAGTTAATACAATGAACATTTTTTGAGATTCGACAAGCTTTATTAAAATATTATTAAAATATTTTGTAAGCATATTGGGTAATTGTGTGTTGTATTTCTGATGACGCAGTGAAATATGCCAAATAGTGCTATTTTCATGATTTAGCAATTTTTTTATGCGGTTCAGATACAAAAATATTTAGAGTTTCTATTTATTAAACAAATTTCCTTCATTGTATCAACTCAAATTGTTTATTTTAATAAACTCACATTTTTAAGGCAACAGGTTACTTACTTTTTTATGTTAAACCAACAAAAAACAACATTTTTTTTTACAGTGTAGCAATTTTTTATCTTAAAATCTTTATATTAAAAAAGAAGTCTATGAACCTAAAAGTCCAACTGCTCTTATCCCAAGTTCAAATCTAGCTTGGATCAGGAAATGAACGCTCCTTCCTGTCACGCCTCAATTATCCTGTCAAAGTAAAGTTCCATAAAAAATGTTAAAGGCATTGCCAACCATTCATGCCATAAAGAATACATTACTATTATATAGAATGAAATATATATGTGATTGTGTAAGTGTAACTATCTGTGAGGAGGTGTGAGCCTGTGTTTGAGTAAAAGGAATGGAATGTCTCCTCCATTGTAATAGCTCTAATCTGGATTTGTGTGTTGTTGGGAACAGAGGCTGTGTTCTCAGTCTGGTCAAATTTAACCAGCTCTTTCTCAAACAGAAATGTCATTATAAATTGAGCCAAGCACAACCTAGTACCTTGTAGTGCTACTTCTACTAATACACATATTTTTGGCTTCGTGTCAACCTTATCTTAGTGAAGAAAGGGGGGCTCTATCAGGTCTTACAGCTACACAAACAACCACTTTGTGAAGCACAGTCCTTTCAACCACACAGTAGTGTTATTTTTGTTACAAATATTAATATTATCAGTACTGGTAAGGTTGATAGTTCAGATATGAACACTGATCAAAATAGAGCAAATTACTTTTTATTTTTAATTTTAAGATTGAACACGGGTCCGTAGAGTCTGCTCTGTTTTTTTACTGAACAAGAGATGAACATAATTTAAATAACTCTATAGTTGGATAGTCATTCAACCAATCAGACACAAGAGGCGTGATCAATGGGCGACCTGGTACATACTCTGCAAGAACAAAGAAATTTGTTCATTTTCTGTACAGTTTGTTCTGGCCAGGACATTCCATACTTCACGAGAAAAGCAGGTGCCGAACGTCCGTTTCGCCGCATTAACCTCGTCCACTTAAAATTTCTGACCAGTCACATAATAGTTCTTGGACACCCACAACAAAAAAGTTCAGCTCAGATGATGTGTTGAGAAAAAGCTGCGAGAAATCCCAAACCAGGGTTGTGAGAGAAAAATGACGCCATTTTATACTCGAAAATGTGATCCTATCTCTGTAATTGTGTTACAGGAATGCTTGTGGACAGAACCGGAGACTACACGTTTGTGTTCCTGGCCTGCAGCATCTCAGTGGCCTTATCAGCTCTTTACCTGATGCTTTCCTTTTACTGGCTGGACTCCCAAGATGCAGCCCAGAAGAACAGTTTACCAGCGTCTGGGTCTCCAGCTAAGCCTACAATCAATATCTCAACAGACTGCCAATACAGCAGTGTGCCTACAGATGGGGAAAAGACAAATAACCCATCATCAGAAGCAGAAAACGTCACAAATGTATGACCTGGATCAGATTTATTTATTTCTTTAAAATTGTGATCCGTATCAGGTACCAAAATAGGTTACTCCATTTCTTTTTTTCAATAGAGCTGTTTATAAATATCCTTTCAGTGAGTTTCAAACCCTGGTTGTTTTGTATGACACTGGCTTTTGTAAAGATCCTGTTCTCACGCCACTGGTTTGCCTTACACAGTATATGCCATGGCGATCCGTTAATTAAGTCCTTTTAATTCAAGTAAATATGATAAATGCTTCTTCATTCCTGATCTAAAAATGACAGAAGTGGAAGTTATTTGCCCAGGAAATTAAGCTATTAGATGTCAGGATTTTTTCATTTAATCTCATGCCTTTAATATTGAAAGATTAGTTCACTTCAAAATGAAAATGTCCTGATATTTTACTTAGCCCCTATCTCATCCAAGATGTTCATGTCTTTCTTCAGTCGAAAAGAAAATAAGAGGAAAGCATTCCAGGAATTTTCTTTACATAATGGTTTTTAATTGCAAAAAAAATGATCAAGGTCCAAATCAATGCAGTTTCAAAGTGCTTTGAACGGCTTCAGAGGCTCTGTGCGATCCCAGACGAGGAACAGGGTCTAATCTAACGAAATGGTTGGTCATTTTCAAAACAATTTATGTTTAATAAAAAAAAAAAAGTATATTCTTTTTAACCTAAATTGCTCATCTCTCTCCTGCTCTACCACTTGCTAGTGATTGCGCAATCGTGTCAAAAATGTCACACTATACACGTACCTTACTGCCCCAAGCAAATGTGCAAGGACTAATACAAACTCCCCTTACCAAAAAACACTCCATCTTCAACTTCTTAACCTTCTTTTTTTTTTTGTTGCTAAAGGTTGTTGGTATTAGTCTTGGCATGTGCGCTGTGTAAAAACGGGACTGTACCTTCTGTCTACATCTAGTTTGACGTTTTCGACATGATTGCGCATTATTTTTTATTTTTTGGAAATGACCGACCGTTTCGCTAGATAAGACCCTGTTCCTCGTCTGGGATCACACAGAGCCTCTGAAGTCATTCAAGCGCTTTGAAACTGCATTGATTTGGACCAGGCCCAGAGCACTCCTGTAGCCTGACAAGCCAGACCCACATCAAGATGTTTAGTCTGGAAACTCACCATTGACAGGGCTCAATCCGAGGGGCGGATAAACAGTTGTCTTTCAAACTCTCTCTGCACGGCGTGCACGCAATTGGATAGTGCTACAACCAACCAGAGCAACAAAGGTGAAGCAAAGGTAGTTGAAAGATTAAACTTTCGCCATATCTGGTCGGCAAAACTCAGAACACATCTTCCCTTTTTAAGAATGACTTCAGTGCCGTTCTTTGTTCCTTTCTCAGAGAAAAGCTTAACTGCTGTCATTATGTTGAACCCCGCCCACCGACTCTATACACGATGTGATTGGCCTGACCAGAGTTTGGCGTTTACAGCTCAGAAGTGTATTGAGAGTTGCTAGACGACACTCACGACAGATTAGATTTGCTGCCGCTAGGGTGCCTCTAGATTTCTAGGCTAGCACTCCTGTAAATAACTGAAGCCTCCGCGCCTCGGTTGTTCGCCCTCCGGTGGTTGGTTCCAGTATAGATCATAACCCCCGCCCCTCCGTGTTTTCTAATGGACACGAGATAAACTAAACAATCAAATTACACTTCATATATTTTTTCCCCAAATTTGGTTTCTGTCATTTTAGGCAGTTTTTTATCACACAATGATTTCATTTTAAGTTTTCCTTTTTAAAATAAGTTTAGTTTTAGTTAGTTTAGTTATTTAATGCTATAAAAACAGGGGATGTGACCCCATGATTGACAGCTGAGATTGATGGCTTCTTTGAGTGAAGTTGTCGCTGAGGCACTAACAGACTTTTTTCGGGAGGAGCTTTAGCTTTCATTTCTACATTTCCATAACTGTATTTCACATCAACATAATAAATTGTTCGGCATCTGCGAGAGTGTGGCCGGGCTTTTGATTTCGCGCCTCTACTTCCTCCGGAGGCTTCGATTACTTAAGTGGGAGAGAATGAAGTCGTGTCGTCCATATATTTTTGCGGTCTATGATTTGGACCTTTTAACATTTTGGTTGCAACTGAAAACCATTACGTAAAGGAAAATCCTCAAAAAACGTAATTTCTTTTCGACTGAAGAAAGAAAGACTTGAACATCTTATTTGAGATCGGGGTGAGTAAAATATTAGGACATTCATTTTGAAGTGAACCAGTCCTTTAATTTAACCGTTCAATTTGGGGTTGGTAAGATTTTTTAGGATTGGTAAGTCTCTTATGCTCACATAGACTGCCTTCATTATTTATTTATTTTTAAATAATAATAATAAAAAAATAAAGTTTATTATTATTTAATATGATCTAATTCTCAATTTTTTGGTGGAAACCTTTTTACTGCATTCTTTAATAAATCGAAAGTTCAAAAGAATAGCATTCATTTGAAAGACATTTTCAATCTTTTGTAACATTATAAATGTCTTAAGCATCACTTTTAATTTCATGCATCCTTGCACTTAAATCTTTTTTTTTTTACCAACTCCAAACTTCTGTATCACACTGTGTTGTTTTATACACCATTTGTGCCATGCACTGAAAAATCTGACTCAGAAGGTTGTTGATCTAATGTCTGTATGCACTCAGTACTGTATAATAAATCAGGAACACATTGATTTGTTGTTATTCCACATGGGCTCTTAAAGTTTTAAAGTACAGACCCTCTTTAACCAAGACACATTAAAAATAGTTCTCAGTGAGTGCTTGGGTATGAGAATACTTAAATATGTGCCCCCATGGTGTTTGGTTCAAGGATTATGCTGAATGATATTGTGTTTGTACAAAAGGGCCCATTTTCATTGAGCGTCACAACAAGTGTCACATTTCACTTTGTGCTGATTTATATGTAAACTCCTCATGTAAACTATTGTTGGTCTTGTCGTAGTTGCTCTGTTGTTTTGTTTCTTTGCCAAAGCAAATGACCAGCTGCTATAAAAGCGTAAAGGGCTGTTAGCCCTCAAGAGAGTCATTTATATCACAATGTATAATATAAAGTATTTACTACTATAAAAGAGTTTATTTCTGTACTCAATTTAAATATAATAATATGTAAGCAGATAAGGGGTCTGCTTTTTGTTTTGCTATTAATAAACAAGCAGAATTGTTGTTTGGCTTTTTTTTATTTTTTTACCTAGGTAAACCCATTTTTGTTTACTACTTGGAGAAAATTTGTCTTAGGTGAGATTTTTTTTTTGGTGCCATGTTTTTAAAATTAAGATTTTTAATTAATCTATCGGACAAATTATGAATTTTAACATATTGCATGCTATAGAAATACTTTCCAAGGCATATTTATATCCTCCTAACACACACACACACACACACACACACACACACACACACACACACACACACACACACACACACACACACACACACACACACACACACACACACACACACACACAACGTACTATTGCTATTAATGTGTTTAGAAAATGCAAATAATAACACAGCACGTGTTGGACACAGCTTTAGTTATTAAAATCATTGTTTACATTTATGCTCATGAAAGAAACAATTTCACGATTCATATGTTATTCGCTAAACAGCGCTCTCTGTTGGCCACTTGAAGAACACTAACGAGCGTTACTGGCGTAGTGTATTACGTCACGATCCGTCATACGCACTACATACAGTAAAGATAAAAACGTGTTTTGTGCAGAATGATAATGTCTCGTTTTAAGCAAGATATGAGCTTATTGTATTTCTAAGTCGATTCTTACTATTCTTATTTACGTTACACTGAACTAGAAACACCGCCCACATGGGAAAGTGAAACCAAAAGTGATCATCGATCCGACATAATGCGAAGAGAGCAACATATGGTAAGAAAAATAATACTGTACATATTGTTTAGTGCTCTGGTGTCCTATACTTGCACTTGAGCCGATTCATGCTGCTAAAAAAAAACTAAACCAGCCTAAAATGGTTTGCTGGTTTGGAGGATTCGTCAGTTGGTCAGACACAGACTAACTTGCCCATCAGACTAATAGCGTGACCAAGCTATAAACCACTCTTGTCTGGTGTATTTAATTCCCCATTGTCTTCTCAGTTTTAAGATGATCTCGAAGGCCTCTTCCATACCCAGAGCTGCATTAGAACATTTCTGTCTGTTGTGCTGTGATCTTGTCATCTGGGCTTGGGTGTGGATATCACTGCTATGGCTGGATGGAGAGGTCACTCTGGATCTATGGTGCCTGTGGGCTCTCAGGACATTCAGCTGCGCTGTGCTTTATTCAGTCGTACACCTCTCTGACAGCAGCATTAAACCTCCCTTGAAGCGCTGGGTAGCCCTCCTGAGCTTCCTACCTCCAGTGTTTGATAGCATTCAGACATGGCTGCCTGGGACCATGAGAGGCTTTAGTCCTGTTCCAGATCCTGGCATGGTGATCCTGAGCACTGCTACATCTACTCTCATATATATGGTGTGGGAGATGGCCTTCCCACATGGTGGATCATCTAAGGGTTCCAGAAACCAGAAGAAAGATGAAGAGGCCAGAGCACTCCTAATGAGGGTCATCCGCTACTCCAAGCCAGACTATCTTCATCTTGGGGCAGCCTTCCTTTTCCTCAGCCTTGCGGCGCTTTGTGAGTATTGAAGAAACTAAAATATTGTCAGAATTAGAATATTTGATATACATAGACGAAACTATATAAAATAGATAAAATAAACACATTTAAGTTGGTCTGATGCAGTGTGATCCTGTTATTTTGTAGTTGAGACATTCATCCCATACTGCATTGGGAAAGTTATTGACATACTGAGTGGAAAGTACCAGCACAACAATTTCTTATGGGCCATTGGACTCATGGCACTGTGTTCACTCGGAAGGTCAGTGAAACATCAGCCCAGTGCAGATATCTTATTAAAATGAATGTCTTCAAGTACAAATCGGTTTTGTTTTGTGGAGTAAAATGTTCATTTCTTGTGTCTTTAAGTTCTATGTTCAGTGGTCTGCGCGGTGGGATGTTCATGTGTAGCCTCAGCAGACTCAACAAGAGAATACGACACATGTTGTTCCAGAACCTCATGAAGCAGGAGATAAGTTTCTTTGAAGAAAATAAACCAGGTATGCTACCTGTTTAGACTAATATTTTTAGAAATCACCCCATCTAGTTTCTAAATTCATGTAATAGATCTCATGTGTTGACCATGTAATATTTAATAAGAATGTCATAACTGGACCTTCCAGTGAAAACAGACCAATCTCTGGTGACATAGTCAAACAAAAAATGATTTAGACACCAGATATATTTTTTACTAGTAGTAGGTGCAGGACACTATAGTTCGTTTATTTAAGTGAGGATAGCAAAATAAAGTAAACTGTGACATATTATACACAAAAGTCTTCATACAGTGGACTACCAGTGAAATGTACAAAGATTTGGGACCAAAATTATTCAGACACTTTGACCTGACCATGTGTTGCTTAAAGGGGTACTTCAGCGCTGGGAAGATGAATCTGTATTTAAACTGGGTCATCAATGCAGTAGAAATGTGAAATTATTTTTGAATTTGGTGTCTTCTAGACTGAGAAAAGACAGAAAATGTATTTTTGTCCCATGGGGATGAAAGACTACAATTCCCAGAATGCTTCGCTGCCCTGTGAGGCCATTCCCAACGCCAACAACTTCATTACTGTGACTGAGTTAGAGACACTACAATTAAAAACTGAACGTGTCTGTTCAATATAATGAGTGAGTCACCGCGCGAGTCTCACAGCACTGAGCACTAACTGCAGGAGTGATGAGAGCTGAGGTAATCGCGACTACACTCGCGGCATACATTCACAACGCGAGTTCAGTCTGGCGCGTTTCAGTTCATGCCTTTGCAAGCTTAACTTTCATAGAAATGAATTTGAGAAGTTAAAAGACTTACATTGCTCACCATAGCTCCGTTTAAATGATCCTGTCTGCAAGCTGAGCTCTCCCTGCAAGCTGAGTGTAATCTCCCATCCCCCAATGCCGGATTCAAAACATGCGGAAATGGCTCCCTCTGCTGGCTGTAGTCTTTAGCCTCTGGGCAAACATTCCTCCTATGATGCAAAAATCGTCATTTTGCATCATAGGAGGAATTTTTCCAGAAATAAAATGCATAAATCTCTCGTCTCAGGGAGATATGAGAGGGGAAAGCACAATAATTTGAATATTCTCCAGGGTTTCTACTGATACAAAGCCATATGCTAATCGCTGAAGTAACCCTTTAAGTGTCTTTTCTTTAATTGCTCATGTTACCTTTTATACCACACACTGGACAAAATTAAGCATTTCTTGGTAATTGGTTGACCAAAATTGGTATTATCTATTGTGAACTTAAATTTGACAGCTGATTGGTTGATTGTAATCCATTACTTGCCTCTATCAAAGTTATCTGGCATTATCAAGATGAATTTGTTCTGACAGTTTAACTTGGAGTTTGTCATATATATATATATATATATATATATATATATATATATATATATATATATATATATATATATATATATATATTTATATATATATATATATATTTTTTTTACCATTTTCAAAACTATAGCGAATAGACTATGATAATGTGAGAAAAATGTTGACGGTGTCTGAAAAAATTTCAGTAACTGTATGCAGGACTCCGATCTTTAAGCACACTTAAACCCCGTCCTTGATTTTTGGAAGACCATCTCACCTTTTCTAATTAATATCCAGTTTCGCTAAGTTTTGTACCAAGTAAAACATTTCTAAAAAATAAATAAATAAACAAGTACTTTTTTGTGTGTCTTGAGACACTGCATTCTGCTGCACATTTGAGCATTAATAATAGACAAAGCTACAAATTTGTGTATGAAAATATAGCCATGACAACAAAAAATTTCTCTTACAGGTAGTCTCACGTCACGTTTAATTTCTGACACTGATAAAATGGGACGTTCTGTGGCCATGAATGTGAATGTGTTACTGCGAAGCCTGGTAAAGACATGTGGCATGCTGTTCTTCATGCTGGGCCTGTCCTGGCAGTTAACCCTCCTCACCTGCATTGAAATGCCACTTCTTGCTTTCATTCAGAATTCATACAACAACATCTCCCAGGTAAGTAACCCTCCTCATTTAGGTTTCCTTATTACTTTTACAAAACGTAAGCCTTTATAAAGCTGTGCTTTGGCTTCTCCCGAAAAAACAACAACAAAAAAACAAGTTTGAGATAGAACATAATGAATTCATAATGTCTCACCTTTCTAATCAGAAAACATCCAAAGAGCTTCAGGATTGTAATGCAGAGACTACAGAGTTGGCGTCTTCTGTCATTGGGTCGATGAAGACTGTGCGAAGTTTCAAGGCAGAACATCAAGAACAGCAGCGATATGAACAGACTCTCAACAGGAAGCTCCAGGTTTTGAGGCGTAAAGGCATCTACAGTGCAGTTCATCTCTTAATACGCAGGGTAAATCACAAACAGTCCTAAGATGCATTCACTGCTCTCTGAATTATTTTCAATTTCATTGATTCATATGAACAACCATCTTCTTGCGTTGCATTTTAGTTCATTACAGTGGGCTTGAAGGTAGCAATGCTGTTTCAAGGCCGAAATCTAATATCGTCAGGACAGCTTAGCAGTGGCAGCCTTCTTGCTTTTGTGTTCTACCAGAAGGACATGGTGACCAACATGAGGGTAAGATAGCTAGAAAATGTTTACAGTTATATGACCCTTCATTCAGATGAGACTATTTTCTGGTTCTGATCGTATTCTCAGCATCTTGTATATATCTATGGAGACATGCTGAATACCGTGGGATCTGCAGTGAAGGTGTTCCAGCTGCTCGATAGGAAGCCACAGATGAAAGAGCCAGGCGATCTGGCTCCAGAAAAGCTTAAGGGAACACTAACATTTGAAAAGGTCACCTTTTCCTACCACTCCCGTCCTGATCAAAAAGCGCTTAAGGTAAGTTTTTGTTTATATTGCAAAAGCTAATCATAGAACTAATGTGATTTGCATGTACTGATTGTTGAATTGTTGCAGTCTGTTACATTGGAATTGAGTCCAGGAAAGCTGACAGCATTGGTAGGGCCCTCTGGTGGTGGGAAGAGCTCTTGCGTGTGCTTGCTGCAGAGGTTCTATGAGCCACAGGAGGGTGAGATTTTACTGGATGGAGAACCTCTGTGCCGTTACCAGCATCAGTATTTTCATGAAAAGGCAAGAATTGATTCACAAGCATTTGCAACCATACAACTTCAGGAGAGATGTAAAAATCAATTGTTTTGAATAGTTATAGTGAGACTTTAGTGTATAACTAATAGTTTATAAAACTGCACATTATCCTCTTTCATTTGGCTCAGGTGGTGATGGTATCCCAGGATCCTGTGCTTTTCTCTGGCTCTGTGAGATATAATATAGAATACGGTTTGCAGGACTGCACGCTTGAAAGAGTAGAAGTAGCTGCTCGTAAAGCCAATGCACACAACTTCATATCCAAATTGGAACAGGGATACGACACAGGTAGATATAACTAGAGGAACTGATATTAAACTGTTTTCATGTTAAGCCCAATGTCATATTTAAAAAAGACTGTGACACTGACCAAAAGGTCATTTTAAATGCCTAGAAGTTAATGTAGACATCACATTATACTGTTCTGTATTAAAAATGGATACTAATTTTGAGATTTGCTAAAGAATATACTTAATGTTATTACATGAGTGTTTTTGAATATTGAGTTGAAAGGTTAAGTTCGCCAAAAATAAAAATTCTGTCATTAATTACTCACCTAGTAATTATTGGTCTAGTATGTTGTTCCAAACCCAAAAGACTTTTGTTCATCTTCAGAACACAAATAAAGATATTTTTGATGAAATCTGAGAGCTTTGTGTACTCCCCATTGACAGCTATCAAATGAAACTTTGATGCTTCAAAAATTTCATCAAGGGATCGTAAAACAAATCCATATAAATTAAGTGGTTTAGTCCAAATTTTCTGAAGAGACACGATCACTTTATATGATGAACAAATTTACTTTAGGCTTTTATTCAGATTCAGTGGCAAGAATCCTACATGAAGGTGAGTAATTAAAGACAGAATTTAAATTTTTGGGTGAACTATCCCTTTACGTGAGTTAGATAATGCAATTAGGCGATATTTAAAATGAATTAAATTAACATGAACTATTAAATATCCAATATAAACTTATATTTATATACCAGTGACATGGTACTGATATACCGTTTTGTATATTTGTTAAAACTTTCTTGTGCTCAATTTACTACATTTAGATAATGAGCGAATTCATCATGAATTTATTTTCCAAACCATGATGTTTTTGTCTTATCCTGAATCACTACGGTACACATATATTAAGTGTTCTGACTGTTTTAGTCAGGTGCCGCTGCGGAGTATCACAGTATCTGAGTGACTCGTCATAGACATAAACAGACCGAAGTAGCTCCAGCTACAATGTTCTTCCGCAAGACTAGAGCGCCAAAAGTAACAGTGTTGCCATAAATTTGAATGCTTGGTTTGTAGATGTTGGCGAGTGTGGTGACCAGCTGTCCGCAGGGCAGAAGCAGTGCATTGCTATAGCCAGAGCTCTGATAAGGAACCCACAGATTCTTATCTTGGATGAGGCCACCAGCCACATGGACTGTAGCACACAACAAGCAGTACGAACTCCTCTGGAGTTAATACAAAAATATTTTAATTTAAATAATACTAAATTTGCACATTAATTTAAGCTGCAGTAACATGCTAAATTCTGAGGGTTTTTTTTCTATTTATAGTGTCTGTTTATGATCTTATTTCCCAGGTTCAAGATGTGCTCAATACCATAACAGATCAGACCGTGCTGGTAATAGCTCATCGTTTGGAGACTGTAGAGAAAGCAGACCACATTATCTTCATGGAGGGAGGTGAAGTCGTGGAGCAGGGAACACACCAGCAACTCATGGCCAAAGAAGGAAGATACTATCGGCTTAGAGAAAAGCTTTTTAACCTGGAGACACAACCAGTTGACTAAAGTATCAGATTTGTAGATAGTTTTTCAAAGTCTTTAGTACACACTCACAGACTGCCTTGCGTGTAGATTTAACAAATAATTCTAGTATTGTCCTGTGTGGAGACTTTTCTTTTGTACATTTCTCCATCCTTTTTATAAAGACAGTGTTTTGTTAATTAAGGGATAAGTGATGATGCATGGGACAAACAAACAAAGAAAAGCATGGGCTTGTACACTAGAAGTAAAACAGTATGAAATAACAACCTCGACTGTATTACAAAATATATGTAATACAGAATTTTGTGTGCGCTAAATCAGAGAATGACCAGTGGGTTTGCCCTCAGCTGCAGAAAAATGCGGAACAAGATCTCAGAGCTCTTATTTGTTGTCATTGCACCACCAAGAGCTGCTTGATTTTGAGCATCCTGGAGATCTTTATAAAGAGACTGGGGAAAGCAAACAAATTGTTAGTGTTAAAAAAGCAAAACGGTTTGATATATGTGAAGTAATGCTATTCAGAGTGAAGGTGCGGACACAAATGTTCTAAAACTAGATTTTGCTGTGCAACTGTAAATGCGATGGCACCTTAAGACTTTAATGCAAATGCTGTGATCTAAACATGTAAGAATACACAAATAAATTGAAAGGAATCAGATCTACCTCAATGTACCGTACAGCTTCACACAAGCTCTGTGCTTTCAACTGCTTTGTATGGCAACCTTTTACAGTCGAGTCTCTCAGCAAGACCTGTTGAAAATGCCATGATCTCTAAATCAGATTCAATTGTATGTCAATGTTAGAAAAATAGAAACTCTCTATTATAAAAGTACCTGCAATCGTCTCAGAATGGCATGATGCAATCCACACACTGCTGCCACAGATGTACTTTCCACCCGAATCTCCAGGACTTCAAGAGGTCCTTCAGAACATAAATCTCCCAGTGTCACCTTGAGGAAAGACACAAGTATCCCATTCAAAAATATAGACTTTATTGATTGCAAATGTGTAATCGGTAGTATAAAGTCAGCACCTCTTTGGCCATAATCTTGACAGGGCATCCATCTGGGCTGTAGGCACAAACCACTGGACTTTGTACAGACTTCTCAGGTGATACCAACCAGTTTAGCACAGACGTGCATGTTTCTAAACTGCTGGTTACTGAGATGTGCAGTTTGGCCTTTAGAAGCTCGGATGATACTCTGATCACCACTGCAACAGGTCCTGACTTGGAAGTAGTATCACAATCTTTGGTTAACACTCCTCTGGCACGCAGGAAGGCTTGAATGCCATCTGTGACACTGTCATGTCTGATGTGACCATGAGAAAACGATCCCTCTAGCCTTAAAGCATCAAGCCAGTCCACTATTAAAGAATTTAAAGGTGCACTGATGGAGCCCGTCTCGGTTAGGAGTTGGGAAACACCAGGAGAAGATGCATCAGGGCTAAACAGACTGGCGAGGGAGAAGGTGAGAGAACAGTAGACCTTCACTGGCAGAGACAGCTCATCACTGCTTTCAAGAGGAATTGTTACATCCAGTTTTTGATTAGAATCAAGTTTCCTCAGTGGGAATGAGTATGTCCTGGATGAGCTCTCAATATTTGAATATTGGGATAATGGGTGGACCTGAATGCACAGAGTCCAGCCATGTTCCAATGTACATCCACTTGAATTTTCAAGCACACATGTAAGAGTCAAAGAGTCTCTTTGGAGCAATGAGCTCCATCTAGCCACACCATGACAACTAATTGGCTGGTTGGTGCCCATATTAAGCTTTTTTTCATTTCCATTGGTGTCCAACAGTAGGCTGCAAACATTTATGACTTGATTCAGACGTTTGAGAGACTTGTTTTTCTCCTGAAGCTTGTGTTTCAAGGATTCTGCCCTGCAGAAGACAGTAAAAAAGGGTCAATGATGTGGCACTCATATTGGCCGCTCTATTATTAAAAAAATTATTCATACAGACAATGAATTGTATATTAAAAAAGAGAGAAACCAACACGAATACGGAGTACAAAACCTTTAAATTTGATTCTTTATCACAGACACTGTTATATGCCACTGACTCAAAAAGTGACATTTAGCTTTCAATGTTGGAAAATCAGAAGTTGGTTTTAATGAGGAGACATGAAACAGACCTCTCCCAGATGTTTCCGATAGAAGCCAGGAGGTCCTTCACTCTTTGGCCTGCTAGAGATGAAGGTAAACTGGACACATTTCCTTTTTCAGATGCTTGAGGAAGGTTCACTCGAAGCAGTCTTCCACTCAAAGATATGCCCAAAAGCTGCACAGCTCCTTATAATTGAAATACAAACACTTTGTGTCAGTGACTTAAGAATTAAAACACTTAAGTCTGGTAAATAGCACAGAGATGAATCAGAATATATCTTTCGTACCTGTTGGGTTAGTATATGGCTGAGCAAGTGCTATAACCCTGCACACACCAAGACTGTCTGAGGTCAGAGTTTGCCGCTGAGACTCAGTTCCTGTGGCTTCTGATGAAGATATTGTAGTGAACTGAAGTGTGTGTAGGTCATTGAGAGAGCTGTAGTACAGCCGTTTATCATCAACACAAACACACAGCACTGGTCCTCGCACACTATGCTCATCGAAACCTGTAAAATGTGAAATTAACACAGGTTACCAAGACTGATCTATAATTTATTCAAACACATTCAAAAAAGCTTCATTAAAGATGAAATGGTTTGGCATTATCTATTATTATATCTTAGAAAAAAAAATATTTTAACAAAACTGCTTAACTGATTATTGATTTTTGATATAATGGTATAAATGTTTTTCTAAACCATATGAAATCAGTACATTTCTAAAACAATAAATTGGCACATAAAAAGATATTTCCTTTCTTTTATTGTCAACACTTTTATATCTCATTGACTATCACACCAAACAAATAAAGACATTGTAAAAACACAAAAATATGTTTAATAAAATAACTTTCATCTAATTCTTACTATAATCTGCCTCTTTTGCTTCCGAGCTTGCTTGTTTGCTTCTGACCATTAGAAGTTTGCCTCTTTGACCAACTGCGATGAAACACTGAGGTCCGTGTTCTCCGGAGACACAGGTTCCAATAAATACGATTGGCTGCTCTAAGCTCTGAAGGACTCTGATTGGAGATCTCTGCTCTCCTCTTGGACCAGCCAGGGTGGGGACGAGCAAAGGGAAGCAGCAAATACGTCCATCAGGTAAACCACATAGAATGACTGGAGAATTGACTAAAGAGGCATCCACTCCGAATAAGAGCCTGAAAAGACGGGGCTCAAGATAACGATGGAGGTCAGACTGTTGAGCGCCAACTGATGTGGAGCCTTTCGGGTAGATGCAAGTTAGTAATGGAGGACAGTTCACACTTTTTTCTTTGTCTGTTGTGTTTAAATGGCATGGGTTTACAGTTGAAACCTGGAAACATGCAAGTTTACGAAGAGGTCTAGATCCAGGCTCTTCGTAGAGCTCAAAACTCCAGATGGACTTCTGAAGACCAAGAGTCACAAGGATCTTTTTGACTATGGTGAATGCTTGCAGACTGTCATTTTTCAGGACAATGGACTCATCTGATACAATATCCAGCACATGGTTAGGACTTTTGTTTACAGGGACAGTGGAAGAACTAAGAGGGAAGAAGCATGAAAAATAAAACAAAAAAATCCACATTATAGTGACTTTAGTGATAGTGATTTTTAAAATATCTATTTCACCAGAACAAATAAAATGATTAAAGATTCAATTAAATTCCTTGACGAAAGCAGTTTTCCTTCCTGTAATGACACTTCTTAGGGAAATTTCCCTATAGAAAATCTGCTAGGGAACTTCTCATTAAATGACTGTATTACTGCCTTTAATTGATATTTTAGAAAAATCTGGAATTCAAAAAGTCAATTGACCTCTTGCTAAGCCCCGCCCCTATGATTACTGTTGCTGACCTGATTTTAATTAGACCAAAACTGTTAGTGAGTAGAACAACATAAATGTTAAGAATGTTTATTTGCTATAGCCTAGAATTATGCTATTAACTGAAATATGTTAAATATATGTAATATTACCTGAGCTGTGAAATAGTTGTGCAGTAAAGCCCACCGTTAGCGCAAAGTGCATAAAGCCGACATTTGTCCTCACTTAATGACAAATCTGTCACTGAAGCTTCAAACTGCATCACGGTCTGAAAAACACCATTTATTGAGTGAGCTTGCAGAAAAGTAGTCTGGTATATAACACAAAAGTGACAATATACATGCACTTGCCATGACTCTCCTCTCCTCGACGTTGAATACGAGCACATCTCTGTGTCCACTGGCCAAGAAAAGATTCGTGCCGTCCTGAATGATGCGCACTGAGTGTGACTGACAGTCACTGAACTCAGACAAATACTCCACACTACACCGCATTATCCAATGGCACTGATCTGTTTTACATTGTTTTTACTGTTTTACATTCTCATCAGAGTTTACTCTGAATTAAAAGTCGGTTTCGATTCGTATAGGAACGGTTCTCAGATTTAACGGTATAACAGAAAAGCTCGTGACTTTCTCCGAACTTGCTTCATCCATAGGCTTCATCCACCCGCCGCCACAGTAACCAATGAGGGTCAATGTTCTTCCTCTTCTGTTTGTTTAACCAGTCAGATTTACTACACTGCCATCTATCGGAGATATCGAACAGCTCACTCGTTCGCTCTCCCTTAATCGTCTGAAACGGTTTCCCTGTAAAACTAAAACGGAATATTTTATTACACAGAACAAGAAAGTGTTTAAGTGGAATACTTACAACTAGACCAGAAATGTATCCTATTGTTTGTCATCGACGAAATTCTTTATTAAGCTCATGTTGGCAACAATGGTTAATCAAAATAATGGATAAGGTAAGTTACACTCAAAAACACAGTGCATGTCATTCAGTGTCTGCAGTCTGCCCCTATGTGTATAAAAGGTATAAAAGGTTCTTCTCAGACAAACACATTTTTGTTGTTGTTGCTTATTAGCTAAAAAAAAAAAGCATATCTCGAAATAACACCATTTATCTTTAGGCCTAGGGTGACCAGACGTCCCGAAAAATTCGGGACAGTCCCGAATCTGTCCCTAATTGTCCCGAACATTATACTAAAGCAAAATCTTGAGTAGCTTAGTTATTGTATGATAAACATTAAGGGGGACAACACTCAGTTTCAGTCAATCTTGAGTACCTATAGAGTAGTATTGCATCCTTCATATCTCCGAAAAGTATTTAGTTTTATTATATTTACAAAAGAAATATGGGCTGTACCGCGTGTCATGACAAATCCTGTCCCCCTGTGAAATCGTGTCCACAAGGACCCCTAGAGCGATTCGTTTCGCTGAAAGAAATTTTAATAGGTAATCTGTTCAGAGCCTGATTACAATTTTTACACAATCGCGTTTTGATTTTTGCTGTTTAAATTGTGTTAAAATAGTCTTTAATGTCTTAGAAAGCATATGTTTCATATATTAGTAGTATAACTGAAGCTATAAGTGCTTATATAAGTAAATAAGATATATACAAGCATCTTGTATATAATCTATTTATTTTGTGCACCTGTTCTGTATATTGCTGTTTTTTTTTTATTCTTTATTATTTACATTATAGGTACACTGTCATGATTTTGTATTGGTACTTAGTTTATCAGTCAAAATAATTCAGAACATGTTTTTGCTCCCATTATAGCAATCAATTACATATTTCAAATAAATGTTTTGCGTGTGTATGTGTGTACTTAGTATGGCAATGAATTCATAGTTTATTTTTAAACAATTGCTTGTCCAGAACCATGTATAACAACTTTTGATCAGGCATTTAAAACTGCTACCAGCGGACACAATTTCATAGGCGGACAGGATTTGTCATGCCACCGGAAAAAAACGAGCGCCTGGAGGCGTATCGAGTGGGCGGAGCTAAAGAATGACGAATGCGCGCAAAGCGATGACGTCCTCAAGCGTGGAGGAACCCCATAGCTATCGAGCTCAGCCAATAGATATATGATCCAGGCTGAAATAAATTGAACAGGAGAAACAGCAGCAGCAGGACGTCCGTCTCTGTGGTATGTACTGTATTTAGTGGCCTGCCAACATTTGTGTGTGTTTACTCACAGTTTATGATGACATGATTCGGTTTATGGACTATTGTAGCGACTAAACCTTAGCAGTAGCAATCAAAACGGTTTTGCACATCAGACTAGTGTAACGTTATACAAACAATGGAGTCCGTTAGCGCATTTGAATGACGAAGCACGCGATCGTGTCGTTTACTGATGTTTACTCACGCGACAACAGCATAGACATTTGAAGCAGTTTTACTCACCGGCTGCTTCCAAAGCAGGACCGAACCTTAATCGCTGGGACCGCTCCGTCAAAAACACACTTCTTTGGTATGATTTGGTAAAGTCCTGACAGCAGTGACTTGCTGTGCTGAAGCGTTGAAGTCGCTTGATGTCACAGATAGGAATAAAGTGGAGCGCGGCGGGAGTGTATGGGAGTGAATTTCCTCTCTCGCTCTAGTCACACGCGCGCACGCACCCTACCGGGAGAAGAGCCCGTGCGGCCCATACAAGGACCTTCCGCTCTAGTAACGTCAAGCTGAGCCATACTCGAAAAAAAACTCTCCGAAACTTGTGAGAAACCGGAAGGAGTTTGTTTGACACAGAAATACTCCATCAAACGTCCAACATTAGTTTTTGAAACTTTGTCTATGTTTAGGATGGGAATCCAAGTCTTTAACAGTGTAAAAAGCTCAGTATGCATGAAACAGCATTTCACCCCCCTTTAAAGGGGGGGTAAAACACTCAGTTTCAGTCAATCTCATGTCAATCTTAAGTACCTATAGAGTAGTATTGCATCCTTCATATCTCCGAAAAGTCTTTAGTTTTATTATATTTATAAAAGAAATATAGGCTGTACCGAGTCTTTCCGGAAAAAACCGAGCGGCTGGAGGCGTATCGTGTGGGCGGAGCTAAGGAATGACGATCGCGAACAAAGCGGTGACGTCCTCAAGCGTGGAGAAACCCATGGCTATCTCAGCTAATACAGATAATGATCCAGAATCAAATCTGAGGCAGAAATAAATTGAACAGGAGAAACAGCAACATCAGGACGTCCGTCTCTGTGGTATGTTCTGTATTTAGTGGCCTGTCAACATTTGTGTGTCTTTACTCGCAGTTTATGAGGACATGATTCGGTTTCTGGACTATTGTATGCGACTAATGTTAGACCTTAGCAAGCAAAACGGTTTTGCACGTCAGACTAGTTTAACATTATACAGAGAACAGCAATGGAGTAACCGTTAGCGCATTTGAATGACGAAGCACGCGATCGTGTCCTTTACTGATGTTTAATCATGCGATGGTAGCCAGCAGAGACATTTGAAGCAGTTTTACTCACAAGCTGCTTCCAAAACAGGACCGAACCTATATCGCTGGGACCGCTCCGTCAAAAACACACTTCTTTGGTATGATTTGTTGAAGTCCTGTAACAGCAGTGGCGTGGAAATCCACTTTGCGATGCGGCTGAAGCGATGTTGTGAAGCTTCCCGTCATTTCTGCGTTCAAATCGGTTCAAATGCAGCGCTGCCTTCCCGGAATGCTGTGCTGAAGCGTTGAAGTCGCTTGATGTCACCCATAGGAATAAAGTGGAGCGCGGCGCGGCGCGGACTGTAACCGACATAAGTGTTCACGGACGACTGGATCTGCACCTGAGAGAGTGTTTACTCTCTCGCTCTAGTCACGCGCTCACCCTACCGGGAGAAGAGCCCGTACGGCCCATACAAGGACCTTCCGCTCTATTAACGTCAAGTAGACCCATACTCGAAAAAAAACTCTCCGAAACTTGTGAGAAACCGGAAGGAGTATTTTTGACACAGAAATACTCTATCAAACGTCCAACATTAGTTTTTGAAACTTTGTCTATGTTTAGGATGGGAATCCAAGTCTTTAACAGTGTAAAAAGCTCAGTATGCATGAAAAAGCATTTCACCCCCCCCCCCCTTTAAAAACTGTCTGCGGAGGTTGAAGCGTCCTGCAACCAGCCCGCGCCGGCTGCTCATTGGCTGCAGCATTTCTAAGTTCTTAAAAAAACTGTAGGCGGTGCTGACGTCGACCTGTGTGAATTTAAAGTTTTATTGTTTCTATACATATCGTATTGATCTATATGGACAAAGACAACACAACCTTTTTGTCGCGATTTTGTTTTAATCCTTGATAAAGAGAGCAGAGCGCAAGTTGCAGCGCGAGGAGGACGTGATGTGATGTACTCATAAATGAGTAGGCTAACTGATTGGTCGCAGCACTGTGTAGCTACAAAAAATATTTCACTACACAATTATTTCTTTATTTTCATTTAAGCTTATTAGCGTTCGGCTATAGAGAAAGGTCTGATTCATGCACTGTGTTTTTTTCTTTTCACAATAACATTTGAGTCCATGATTTTAATGTAGTGTTTTTTGTGGCCGACTAAATCTTTGAATTAAAAGTAGTAGTAGTAGTAGTAGTAGTACTTTATTTTAGTACTTTAGTAGTACTTTATTTAGTTCAGCCTTGAATTTAAAACCTGAACTAAAAGATGCTGGTTCAGGTTTTAAATTCAAGGCTACGCAGTCTAATATCATAGAATCCCCCCTTCTCTTCACTCCAGACCACAGACAGTGACATTGTATTGTATTACATGTGTTGTATTGTATGTACAGTGTATTACAGTAAAGTTATTAAAAATGTTTTATTATAAAAAATCATAAAAAATATGCAAAAAGACATTTTCCCAGAATAAGTATTGTAGTTTAACTATCAGGACAGCAGTGATGAGAGAAATGAATTTGGTGACTGTGCAGTGTATTACAGTAAAGTTATTGACTGTTTTCGTAGTGACGCGTTTTGCACTTTGCAGACGGTCCCTTCGAATCTGCCTGTCAGCCGTCTGCACGTAATTAGTCCACTGCGGAGGAAAGCTTGTTTTGAGGAAAATAAAGTTGTAGCTGCTTGTCCACACGACTACGATTGAAAAGAGATGATATTTGTGCAAATAACAGCGTTTAGCGCACAAATTATTGATCCCGGAAATTCGAATCTTTGAATATAGGCTACAGCCAACTTTACTCAGGTCAACTAGGCTACTTCACATAAATAAATTACAGAATTTATTAGAGAACTGAACTAATTAACACACTAGGAAACTAACCTACACTGAAAAAAAACAAGAAGTAGAATTTCCTCAATTTTTATTTTGCAAGTTTTTGCACGAATTTTTTTCAAGTAGCCTAAATTTAACACCTAAGGAAATTAATTACATTTACTTAACTAAGCTGAGTAAAATTTACAAAGTGCACAAGTACATATAACTTGGCCTGGTAAATTTTATTGAGTAATTTTTACTTACAAATTTGATGTAGTTAATATAATTAAGTAAATCTATTGACTCTTTTTAATGCATTTTACTTGTTTTATACAGTGCTGGTTATTACCATATTTTATATTAATTTAAATCACTGATCCTTTTAATACATTTTACTTGTTTTATGCAGTGTTGGTTGTTTTAAATTAAATTAAATGTTGCTTTTATAATGTGACAGGTAATTTATTGACAAGAAATAAAAAATAAGCACATACAGAAACATGTAGCTAATGCTTCACTCAGGTTTAAATGTTTAAGATAGCATCTTAATCTCTATCGAAACATTTTGAAAGCATTTAAAACTAAACACTGAAACAAAACCTGAAATACAAATTCGGAAATGTGTAAATGTAAAAACATTTTTTCAAAACATTTTTTAACAATTTTAGATTTAAACCCTCATTATCAACTCGGGTGTTGTAATACAACATATGAAATTTGCATGCAACTAATACAAGTGTAAATGTAAAGGTTACACACAACATTATGGATGTCACAGGGTACAGGTTCTCTCAAGGGTACAGTTCTCCACAAAAACAAAAACAAAAAAACAAGACAGATAATTGCTTTTGGATAGAAACATGTAAAGTCAGTCAAGTTACTTATTAGTATCAAAACATTAACAGACTACTGTTACAGTTAAAGCCAAAGGGAGAGTTCACCCAAAAATATAAATTTGATGTTTATCTGCTTTCCCCCAGGGGATCCAAGATGACTTTGTTTCTTCAGGAGAACACAAATGAAGATTTTTAACTCCAATAATAATAGGCGAAGCTTGAATTTACGGTTATGTCCCTCTTTGGCTAATGTACTTTCAAGATGGAGGGCCAACATGGCGACCGGCATTCGAACCCCTCACCCATATGTATTTTCAATGGCCTATTATAAACTTACGAGAATAGTTTATTACTTGTGTTGAGGCTATCCTGTAAGCCTCGGCATGGATGGCGTGGTGTTCTCAACTCATAGCAACAGGAATCCAAGCTCAAACGTTAGCTTTCGTTTCTTGTTTATTATAAAGGTAAAAGGAGTATTTTCCATCAAATGGCTCTTCACCCAGTGTGGCTATAAACAAGTGTTGTTGTTGTGCTGTTGGTGGAAAGGGTGTTCACGGCTATGGTAAGAACCGTGCGTTCCCTGCCATCCACACCTTGTCTAACTAATTACCACACCTGTACATATACTCAACTCTCGGTGAAGTGCCACGCCTAGTGCAATGTTCCTTCTAGTGGCTAAAATAGGAAATAACAAAATTAACCTGTCTAAAAGTGAGTATAAATGGCTCCTACAACTTGAAAGAAGCAAATATACATTAATGAGCACATATATTTTTTGAAAGAACTAAGTGTTTTTAGCTAAGAATAAACTAAAAAAGTTACACAGTGTAGCTTTATGTTGAACAAATTAGTAGTTACAATGTGGACACGACTAAGTAAGCCGAGAGAACAAATCCTTAATTCGTGGTCAGGGTAGATTTCTCATGTTGTGCATCACATGCTAGCATTATTGTGAAGAAATGGCGACGAGAACCTCATATTACATTAATGCAAGAAGTTTTAATGTGTCTTATCTGATCTGATTTACATTAGATAGTTATGATGACATTTCGTTGAGTTCTTTTGATCATTTTTTTAAACACATGCTTTGTGTCATTCTGGGCAACAAACTAAACAGCAAACAAATGTAAAACTCACAGACGCTCTGCATGGGCTTGTTTTTATGTTAGAGATGTTTCAGCAGTTTCAAAATTATTTTTCATCATCAAATTAGTGAAAGTAATGATGTGAATGCAAATATTAATATTAAATTTTTTGCTGTTTACTGATTATTGTTTTTTTGTGTCTTTTTTCTTAATTTCAGAATATTTAGCATGTGCATCCAGTGCTTTGTGCATTTGATGAAAACTGGTTGCAAGAGTCAGAAGTGAGAGACCAACTTATGGTTGTCCTGAAGTCTACTCCGTAGTACAGTTGATTTGGTGGCTTGGTTAAAGGTATAGTTCACCCAAATATTCATATCCCAATATTCATTACGTCAATGAAAGGTTCGATTTGTGTGATTTTTTTTTTCCTGAACGAACGATCAAAAGGACAAACAATGCAGATTGCAGATTTATTTGATCATATTTATCAATGGTACCAATAATTCTGACCACAACAGAGAATGAACAAACCTCTTCACTACTTACCACAATATCCTTAATACCCATGACATTGATGACCTTACGGATGACCTCAGGAGGACAAGGTGATCCGGCAGCAATACCTGACACAAACAAAACAGAGGATCTTAGCAGAATACTGATGAAGGTGCAGGATGTACTTTTTGATTGTTTAGAAATCGTGTAATCATTAAGCAGTATATTTATAAATGATACAAGTTTGATTGACTCACCACCCTCAACTGATGACAAATCAATCTGGGGTAGGACAGGCTGACTGAGCATGTCAATAAACATAGTAGGGGTGCCATAGAGAAACGTACACCTGTGGAAACAGTTCATTTTCTGCTAATTGCATTACATAAATACAGTTCATATCGGTTTTTCCAGTAATGCACGATGCATACTAAATGACCTTTGATCCTTACCCAAACTCTACATGACTGCCCATGTCCCTGTGTCTTTTATTTATGACAACATGAATTCAATATGGGCATCAAGTAAGATTTAGATTTATATTCTATTGCAAAGGAAAGATGTGCAATTCTCACAATACATCAGTTCTAATTTTGAGGTAAAAAAAGAAGAACATCTTCTGATTCATGCATCTGAGGATTATTTAAAAGAATTCACAACTGCATACTTCTCTTTCTCTATCGCCACCAGGTTGGCATGTCCATTATAACCAGCGGATGGGAAAACCACTGCGGTACCATGCACAGCCATGACTAGACCACCGCCCACTGAGCCAAAACAATGATACATGGGCACCGGCAAGCAAATTCGCACATTTTTCTGTAAGGAGAATACAGTAAAATATTACCCATACTTTATGTACTGTGAAGGAAATTTTATGGAGATTCGTTTAAAGCTACACTGTGTAACTTTTTTAGTTTATTCTTAGCTAAAAACACTTAGTTCTTTTAAAAATATATGTGCTCATTAATGTATTTTTACTTCTTTCAAGTAATAAAGTATTCTCGTAAGTTTATAATATGCCATTGAAAATACATACAGGTGAGGGGTTCGAATGCTGGTCGCCATGTTGCCCCTCCATCTTGAAAGTACATTAGCCAAAGAGGGACATACCCGTAATTCAAGCTTCGCCTTTCACTTTTTAACACTCGATGGCACCGTGTCAAATGTGAAGAGGGGGATTGACTAGTTTTCACTTTTACAAGATTATTCTAAGCAAAATATGCATAATTTTTCCTGTTTTATTTACTTTGCCATAAAATCATTTTTTACAGTGTAGAAACACAGAGACATTCACAGAACAGGAAAACAGATCAGAAACAAACTCAAAACAAACAGTACCCTTCCCTGCGTCCTATACCCTGCGAAGGGCGTCCCTGTACTGCATTACATCCACAGCGGTGGTTAGTTACCCTGGAGGCTGACCAGGGCGTAGCTTCATAGACCAGGAAACCTCCAGGGCGGAAGTTCAGGGGCCTAGTGAGGCTCAGCCACTCAGAGGCCTAGGGAGCCATCACTGGACTCTGGTCAGGGGCTGGGGCCAGACAGGAAGGGCAGGCTCTGGAATTTCACTCAATCAAGCGGACTGGAAATTTTAAATCACTGGAATGGACTTTGTCACTAAAACGGACTCAGGAACTTCTCTCATGTAGCCTAACTCAATTAACTAAACAACACCTGCACAAAAATAAACTTTTGCTTGGTGCATCAGCACGAGAACAGGCGATACATTTTTTTCCAGGCTTCTAGATTGGCCAACATATATTTACGGTTATTGTTAAATTGCCACCTGTTGGTTTGGCATGCTCTTGACAGTGCTTTGTAGCTTGTTTTGCGTTTTCATGGAAAATGAAATAATATTTTACTATTATCTTACTTTTCCCCCTTTTTTTTACTGTATTTTGAGCAGAAGAGTCTTCTTTTTTTTTTAAAAACAAAACAATCTTACAAATCTAAACCTTCTGAACTACACAATATATATGAAATATAATCAAGTATTCAAAAGAGGTCATATAATTTAAAAGCAAATGTTGGTGGTTCAACCATGTAGGCAATTATGCACAAATGACAATATATCTTTTTTTTAATTAAAGATAAGTTTGGCTGTATTTGGTGCTTAGATCTTTATTTGTCATTTTATGTTTTAATAATGTGATCCAGGGCTAAAAATAGTAGTTATTTTAATGTAAAATGTTTTGGTAACACTTTACAATAACAGGACATTAATAATCATGTATTAATACATTAATTAATAGTTAATTCAACATGATCTCATAATTATTTAAGATATGAACTAATCATGAACAAATGAGGAGCTTTCCTGAACTAAGACATGAGTCATAATGATTCATGCATGAATAACATCACCATTAATACATGTTAGTACATGTTTGATAATTAATGCATTCGTTAAGTATGGGTAAACTAAATTAAACAAGCTCCCTAAGAAGAAATAACAAATATTTTAACTTTGAAATACATTTTCAAATGAATTATTGTCATCATTTAAACCATTTTTATCAGAAGCCTCATCATAAATATTACTGAAAGCCAAAGGTTTGCTGTGAAAAATTCTAGTTTTTAGAATTTGTTTTTCATTACTTTCACTGATCATCTAAATCTGCTATATTTTATCTCAAAAGGTCTGTTTTGTGATCTCTTTCCCATCAAACTAAACCTACTGTGACTTATAACAGTTTCTGAGGAATCAGTCCCCAAAAAATAACCAAACAGGAAACAAGCAGTTAAGTCCGGAAGTGAGGGAACGTCTGCTGGTATCTGTACAGTTCTCTCTCCACCCAGACATAGGCCATGATGATACGGTACTCTGTTCTCTTAACTGTTATTCATGCATGAATCCTTATGATTCATGTTTTAGTTCAGGATAGCTCCTCATTTGTTCATGCTTAGTTCATATCTTAACTAATCATGAGTTCATGTTGAATTAACTATTAATTCATGTATTAATACATGATTATTCATGTCCTGTTATTGTAAAGTGTTACCCAGAAATCTCCCCCCTGACACACTTTATTTGACATTACAACTGATAAAACATTTGGAATACTCTGAGTCAGATACAGACATTATTATGTTTGACATCACTACAAGGAAATAACCCGGTTTATTAATAAAGTCATGTAAACGTGGTTTACTTGATAGTCAGTTTACTGGTTTGCATGTAAAACTGGTTATTTCAATAAGCCAATATTTGTGAGTTATCAGCTTACTGGTGTGCATGTAGACACACTCACTGACTGGAAAGACCACTGAAAACACAGGAGGCAGTATGACCCAGCAGTAGACGAGACCAAGCCAGCAAGGAAATCAAGGCTTGTTACAACTCCTCATCTAAGGGTTCTGAATACAGAGTCAAAAACAGGTAAGATACAGAACCGAACGTAGTGCAGACATATGACATCCACGTGACATGAACTGATCCTCTGACAAACAGAGATAGACACAGCTGGGTATATAAAGGGTAGAAGGAACAAGTGAAGTGCAGGAGATCAGCTCGTGATCAAGCTAATAACTCCATTCACAAGCTGCAGAAAAGTGACAGGACAGGACAAACAACAGAAAGAGCCTGTGTCACATGCTCAACCTGTGACAGATTCTTGAAGCACATACTCCAGCTGCAGTCCACTCTTTGTGAATCTCCCCTACATTTTTGAATGGGTTTTGTTTCACAATCCTCTCCAGGGTGCAGTTATCCCTATTGCTTGTACACTTTTTTTTCAACCACATATTTTCCTTCCCTTCGGCTCTCTATTAATGTGCTTGGACACAGAGCTCTGTGAACAGCCAGCCTCTTTTACAATGACCTTTTGTGTCTTGCTCTCCTTGTGCAAGGTGTCAATGGTCGTCCTTTGGACAACTGTCAAGTTAGCAGTTGTTCTTAATTCTCCATGTTCAGCATAAAACCGGAGATGTGCACTGAATCAGCGCTGCACGTCACAGACTATTGCGCAACATGCGCAGCTGCGGAACTTTCGCGCATTTAATACACTGAGAATATGCGTAGCGGTATAGAGCTGCATCCGCCATTCCGACGGGGAAGAAAGTTCGCTCGCTGGATTGCTCACACTTTAAGGACATTGCATGAGTAACGGACAAGTAAGTCCAGTGTTATTTGAATATTAATGTTACATTGCAAGTGTATTCATTGCAGATACTGTTTATAAGAGTTATTCATGTATAGCCTATTAATGCTATCCGTTTACCTCAGGTGAGTTATGTGCTGTATCATGGGCCATCAAGTCTTTGAAGTTTAATACAGCGATCTTTATAATTGTATGAGGAATAAGATACTTTGAGTTTATTTGATCTATCATGTAACACTTAGGTGATCTATATGTTAATTATTATTTCTCTTTCATTGTTTAGAAAACCTTGCACATGTCCATCTATGTTGATGCCAAAGCATTCATTAAAAGGCTATCATCTGTCAATGACTCTGAGTTCTCTGACAAGAACACTGTGGCGGTCAGCGCACATTAATCCAGCTATATCCTAAATCGGAACAGCAGTCATCCCATGATTGTGTAGCCTACAGAACTAGACTGAGAGACCATTTAATGCACTGTAAATGATTTCTGTTGTTTTCACAGTATTATACTGTTTTCTCAACAGTGTCTTGCTGTATAACACATTTACATTATGTTACTGTAGATTTTGTTGCTTTCACAGTATTATTTTGTATTTTCAAAAGTTATGTACAGTGTACACAGTTCACAGTATTTTACTGTAGATTTCCAGTGCATTCTGGGAAATTATCAGCTACTGTAAATCTAAATACAGCAGTGCAAATTGACCGCGAAAAACACCACACACAATTCTGCAGGTAAAATCGCCTACAAATAAAACATTTGGCCTTTGCGGGTGTTTTGAGTTAATTCGCTTATTAGAGTATGGCACCATGTATCTTCAGTACTGAAACTTTTCACAATATTCTAATTTTCTGATACTGAATTTGGGATTTTCCTTAGTTGTCAGTTAATCATCAAAATTAAAAGAAATAAATATTATATAAAACATATTATATATCAGTCTGTGTGTAATGAATTAATATAATATACAAGTTTTACTTTTTGAATGGAATTAGTGAAATAAATAAACTTTTATGACCTAATTATATGACCAGCACCTATAAGGAATGTCCTGGCTAATACAGTTGGCAACCCTAAGGGAAATTGCAAAGCCACTTGAGCGAGTTGTGTTCAACTAACTCTGTCACGGTTCATGAATTCATCGTCTCATTCTGTCTGTGTTGTGTGGTGTTGTTGGAGGAGTGGTCACTGATTACTCATCACCGATCACTCTCACCTGCTGCACCTCCTGGGCCCATATATTCCTGTGTCTCACCCAGTCTTGTTGTCAGATCGTTTCAGTGTGTCCTGGTTTTCCTGTGTTGTCGTGTTCTTCGTGGGGATTGCTTCGCTCCGGTTCCGGTTCCAGCCGACCGTGTCTACCCGATTGCCTCCCTGCTTCACGAGTTCACGGACGTTTCAGTGCCCAGCGTACCTCCTTGTGACTTTGCTGTTATCAGCCTCTGCAACTTTCTGATCATTCAACCTGGTGTTTTAAGAAAATAAACCTTTTATCTTATTCGCAACTGAATCCTCTGTTCTTTCTTCTAGCGCACACGACACTCTCTATGTTTCTTGAACAGAACAACCTCCTGATCAACAACCAATCCGGTTTCAAAAACGGCTACTCGACTGAGACTTCCCTACTCTCGGTTACTGAGGCACTAAAACTGGAAAAAGCAGCTTCCAAATCCTCACACTCATCTTGCTGGATCTGTCTGCTGCTTTTGACACAGTTAACCACCAGATCCCCTGTCAACTTAAGAAGATGGGTATCTCAGGAACTGCTCTCCAGTGGTTCAGGTCTTACCTCTCAGGTAGGTCCTAAAGGGTGTCATGTAGAGATGAAGTGTCTAAGCCACATCATCTAGTTACTGGGGTTCCCCAGGGCTAAGTGCTTGGGCCACTTCTCTTCTCCATCTACATGTAATTAGGCTCTGTTATTCAAAAACATGGCTTCTCCTGTCACTGCTATGCTGATGACACTCAACTCTACTTCTCATTTCAACCAGATGATCCTACAGTCGGTGTTCGTATCGCTGCCTGCCTGACAGACATTTCTGGCTGGATGAAGGAGCATCACCTTCAACTCAATCTTGCAAAGACAGAATTACTTGTTGTGTCAACCAACCCAGCACTTCATCAGAATTACTCCATTCAGCTTGGTTCATCAACCATAACTCCTTCCAGGACAGCCAGGAACCTTGGATTTGTGATTGATGACCATGCAGTTAAACTTCACTGACCACATTACTGCAACCGCCCGGTCCTGCAGATTTGCCTTATACAACATTAGAAAGATTAGACCCTTCCTATCAGAACATAGCACCACCCAAACAAACTTGGTGCAAGAGTGTTAAAGGACAATATTTATTTTCCCCTTCATCATCCTTCAGCTGTGTGTTTTAACCCACTCAACCCGATACAGAGTATGGACGACCACAGGACTTCTTTTCAGCAGCTGAATGGACATGTGGCTGATACATCCCACAAGGACAATGATAAGACCACGCCGCCACAACAACAATTGCTCACAGACACACTCCCAGCTGAGCCCTGCCCACAGAGCTCACCACAGACAGACTGTGAAGGATTAGAACTGCTCCAAGATTCAGCACCCAAGGATGATTTTCTGGAAAATGGACAGGGAAGCCAGGACAACATATTTCAGCTTCCGACAACACCAGAGCAACAGCCCCTCTCACCGGACATGTCATTCCTCTCTCCAGCATCCCCGCATCTGAGCTTCTCGGAGAAAATGGAGGACTCGGTTCATTCTGGAATCAGACTATCACACTCGATCACTGTGAGCCCCCAAATATCGACCCAAAAATCGTCAAGCCCCACAACCGCCAAAGCCTGTGGGCCCAGCTCGCCCTCGTCCTCGCCCTCGCCCTCCTCCTGTGAGATTTCTTCGGTCACAATGCCAGGCCCCACACCCTCCTCTATCTGTTGTAGGTGAACCAAAAACAACTGATTCCAGCTCTCAGTGATGTGTTTTGGGTCCCCGCTATGATAACAGTAACTTTATCAAATGTTTACAAAACAAGGGGGAACCCAGTGTGCCTGTCTCCCCAGCCAACATTTCCATGTGGGTTTTTGATGGGCTGTCACTTGGGCCCTGCATGGGCAACCCAAGTGGGGCCCGTATAATTTTGTCCATCGGCTCCACATGGGCCCTATGTGTGTTAGCCCACAGGGGCACATGATGGGTCCTTAGTGGGCTCTAAGTGGGGCCCATTTGTGTGTTCATTATAGGGGCCAACATGGGTGCCATATGGGTTCTAATAAATGGGGCCAATGTGGGCCACATACAGAACCCTTATGGGGCCTAAATGGGTTGATGACGGTCTCTTGATGGGCTCATACTGGGCCCATATGGGTAACCCAGGTAGCACCCATTTGGGGCCTACATGGGTCTGCCCATATGGGTTCATGACGGGATCGAGATGGGTGTTATGTAGGGCTCTTATGGGCCACAATGGCAATATAGATGGGCTAGCATATTTTCTGTTTGGGTTATCTTATAGTAAACCCCTAAATACAAACATTAATCCACGTAATCCACTGACTACAAAAAAACGACACACGCTAACTGCAAAATAATTATTTAGAATTAAGGTGAAGAATTAATTTTGAAACCATCAGAAACCTTTTAGTCTCCAGCAGCACAATTTTCCAGAACTGCAACCTACCTGGAGTCTCCAGAAGTGAAGGTGTCAGGATCTCAGAGACTTCAGTGAGCTAAAGAATCCTAAAAAAAAAATGACCCCCACTTAATAAGAATCACAAGCAAATGTGTTGTAAAATACATGGTTATGGTTACAAACCTGTCTTGGAGTATCACCAGCCCTGCAAATGTTGTATGTCTCCCTATATCTGACACACCCATTTCAGGTTTTTCAGTCTAATGAGCTCGTGAGTTGAGTCAGGTGTGACAGATGTGGGAGACCTTATATAATTAATTATAAAGTGAAGATCCTGGTGTAACCTACTAAAGCCTAGTTCACACTGCCCGATTTTTGCCCCGATTTTGAGTCGCCGACAGGTTTTGTGAAATCGCCGACAAATGCCAGAGATCATAGGCAAATCGGTGCTCGTGCACGCGAGTGACAATCACGCAGTGTGAATAATCAAAGACGTGATCAGAGAGAATCGCCGACGAGTCGCCGACGCCGGTGAGATATTTGGCATGCTAAATATCTGGACCTGTCGGCGGTTCAAACTGTCTCTCCAACAATTTCTTCAGCCATAATCTTTTTTCTTTTTCTCCACAAATCAGCGCACATACAATTTGAAGCAAACTTTGTGCAGTTTATCATTTTTAATAACAATTCCAAGTCTCGCGCGAGAACTCCGGTCTGACGCACGTGTGATCTCGCGTTGTTTACTTGTCACATCGCACGTGTATTTGGGAAACGTAGTTTGCGCACGGGAGAGAGAGAGAGTTGTCGGCGATTCTTCCTCTTGTTCAGTCATGCAGTGTGAACTCCTCTGTCGTCAAACCATCGTGCAGTGTGAACACAGCAGTGACTGAATGATACCCCAGAAAGTCATGCAGTGTGAATAGAGCAGTGACCCGACGAGTTTGAAAATCGTGCAGTCTGAACTAGGCTTAAGACTAGTCAAGAGTATTACCAAATCCTTCTGAAGGCATTACAAATTATTTGTAACAGTATTCTAAAGTGTTACTATATTTGGTATATTTTGTGCATTTGTTATTTGAATTAGCACTAAATAAAAAAGGGGAAAAGGACCGCTGAGTGATGAGATGGATAAAGCTCCTCAGATCTCATTGCTCAGTGGAAAGTTGTTCTGTGACAACATAAACATTTATTAAAGATCATTTAAGAATGAGAATATTTCCCTCAATGTGCACACTTTTTGAATAAAAAAAATCCCTGTATGGCGCTTTTCTGTGATCACAAAATAAACTTTTTTATTGCCTTTTTTTCTCTGTATCCACAGGCTCTTGGTGCCTGTTACCACTAAATGGCATCATATTTGGTCAAATTGCAATTGTGCTGGCCTTTTTGGATTTTGATTAGATTGAAGTCACATTGTGTTAAAGTGTCAAAATAACAATACAAATTATTTCAAGGGTGATATTTGTGTGCTATCTATCCAATCAACCTTTGGAATTGACTGTGTTTGCACTAGTCTTGACTGTAAATGAATTAGACCACTGAGTTGCCCATTTTCAACCCATGTACTCATTTCCCATTAGTGAACCATCTAGGTCCCACATCGGAAGCCCAGCTGGGTTTGTGGGAAGAACTACATTTATTAATATACAAAAAAATCTCAAAGTGCTACAGACTTAAAACAATCAACAAAACATTTTAAAAAATAACATGGAAAAATTAAGAACTTATATATAAACTTATGAAATACTTAAAATGCAATAAATGTAATCAGTTGTTAGGGTTAGGCTGTTACCCATAATTGTACAAAAACAAAACCAACTGCAAACAATAAAACGTTACAATTCTAAATATAGCCCAAATGTGGCCCACATGGGACCCTCAAATAAACAATAATGGGCAACCTAACTGGGCCCCACAACTTTATCCAAGATGGGGCCCACATTCAGCCCATCAAACTGCCCACCCTGAGCCCATGCCCAGATGACGCCCATGTAGCCCAGCTAAACCCCATGTGGGGCCCACATGGACATGTTGGAGTATGTGTTTGAGTAGGTTGTCCATGGGTGTGCATGCATGTAAACACTCATATATGCCTGTGTCACATGCCTGTCCTGTCTTGTGTAGCACAGGTATTTTGTTATTTTGGGCATGTGCTCGTGTTTCTGTCTGATCCCTCCCTCTTGTTATCTGATTAATGTTTGATTTCTCCCACCTGTTCCCTCTTGATATCTTCCTTTTATAGGCTCCTTGTGTTTGTTAGTCTTTGTCAGATCGTTGTCTTGTCTATGTCTCCTGATTCCTATCTGTTATGTTTTTGAGTTCTACTTGTTTATTTTGATTATGTGTTTTGCCCCATCGTGGGTTTTGTTTTGTTTTGTGTTTAAGTTTCTTTTGGTTTCATAAATGTAGTGATGGGCAGACTGAGGCTTCGTGAAGTGCTGAAACAGTTGAAGCAAATGTGCCGAAGCTTCAAAACAACACAACCGACACCTGTCACCATGACGCCATCTAGTGGTCACGTATTGATCTGAAATAACCTTGACAGTGATCTACTGTGTGTAAAAGAAACAAACAAACAAAAAAACAAATTTTTAACATCTGTCTGACAACTAGGCTACTTGGTTTTGTAACCTGTAGCCTCCTCATTGTAAATAACTAGTTTTTGTTTTTTTGTCATTAAAAGTTTAATTTATTAAAAGAAATAAAGCCACAATGTGTCATTTGTTACACAACATTTTTATTCAAAAATATGAATTGCTCTGCTGTTGAAGGACTTAGTTGATTTTTTTTATTATTATAATTTCTTCAGCCTTTGAAAAAATTCTCTCACAAGGCGGGACACTTGTTGCTGGCATGCACAAATATTTTTTAGCAAGTACATACAAATGAGGGAAAATTACTGAAAATTAAGTCAATGAATCATGCATTCTAGGCCAATACAATACACATGTGGCAATGGGGGCGTGGTTTAGGGAGGTCTGCAGCGGGAGAGAGAGCCGCGGGACGAGCGGTAAGTGAGTGGGTTGGACGCAGATTGATAACACCTGTATCTTGTTCCAGTAATGGGCGTGGAGAGAGGATAAAACGCCAATGGAACCGGAAGCCAGGGAGAGAGAGAGACCGGACGGTTGATGCCACACACACCCAGAGACTGAGTTACCGGAAGCCGGAAGTGCCGACCCGGAAGTGATCGTTGTTGATGAGAATCCACACCGTTGTGTGTGTTACTTTGAGTTTGAGTTTGAAAATAAAGAAAAGCATCAACCGTCCAGCCGACCCCCGTGTCATCTTCCTTCCTTACCTTCACGAACTTATTACAACACACATCTCACTTTATGTGGTGTATCCAAATGGAAATCCTCCCACACCAGATGTAGTAGCTACGACATCTCTTATGTGGAGCCTCCATATCTATCTATATATCACTTATGAATATCTTCTATGTCTATATATATATATATATATATATATATATATATATATATACCTCTGCAAACATGCCTAAGATTCACCCAGAGACTAAAGTTTTGATTATCAAGAGGCTGAAGACCAGATCCACTGCTGATGTGGCAGACACCTTCAATGTGTCTCAGCGTCAAGTACAGAGGATAAAAAAAAGATTTGAAGAGACTGGAGACGTTTTTGACAAGCCCAGGTCAGGCAGACCCCACAAGACAACTGCTCGAGAGGACCGTTTGTTGGCTCGATAATCCAAGGCCACTGCAGCAGAGCTCCACGAGACCTGGTCACCTGAAGTCCCTGTGTCAACCAGAACAGTTTGTCGGATTCTGTCTCGAAATGGCCTCCATGGTCGAATCAGTGCCCAGAAGCCAGCACTAAACAAAAAACAATTGAAAAACCGTGTGGCATTTGCCAAGGCCCACAGCCTGCTAAAAGGATGGACGCTGGAAAAGTGGCAGATGGTGGATTTTTCAGATGAATCTTCTGTTGAATTACACCACAGTCGCCGCAAATATTGCAGGAGACCTACTGGAGCCAGAATGGATCCGAGATTCACCCAGAAAACAGTGAAGTTTGGTGGCGGAAAAATCATGGTCTGGGGTTACATCCAGTATGGGGGTGTGCGAGAGATCTGCAGGGTGGAAGGCAACATCAATAGTCTAAAATACCAAGAAATCTTAGCTACCTCTTATTCCCAACCATAAAAGAGGCCAAATTCGGCAGCAGGACGGTGCTCCATCGCATACTTCCATCTCCACATCAAAGTTCCTCAAGGCGAAGAAGATCAAGATGCTCCAGGATTGGCCAGCCCAGTCACCAGACATGAACATCATTGAGCATATATGGGGTAGGATGAAAGAGGACGCATGGAAGACGAAACCAAGGAATATTGATGAACTCTGGGGGGCATGCAAGACTGCTTTCTTAGCTATTCCTGATGACTTCATCAATAAATTGTATGAATCCTTGCCAAACCGCATGGATGCAGTCCTTCAAGCTCATGGAAGTCATACAAAATATTAAATTAGGATCTCACAGCACCACAACTTAATTTGCTGACATATTTTTGTATTTGCAGTAAATTTGTTCAATTTCTGTATAGGCGACAAAACTTTTGTCTTGCCAAAATTTGACCTTTCTGTCTTGATTAAATGATAAATATTTTTTCTGTGAAAATTATTTATTTCAGTGCATTAAACATCATTTGGGAGGGTTTTAGCTTTTCATATGAGCTATTTCTAACACCAATGAATTAATTAAAAGTCAGGTTAATATCAGGTATTTCTAGAAAATAGATAAGCGACAAGGTTTTTGTCAGGGACTGTATATATATATATATATATATATATATATATATATATATATATATATATTCAATATTATATAGCCTATCTATAATTCTAATTTAGCCTATATGAATGTTTCACTATAGCCTATATCTTTACTAACTATTTGTTGCTGGCTATACCTATCAGTCAATATATCTCATTTAAATTTAGCCTCAACTAAGCAAAGCGCACTATAAATCTCACTTATATCACAAAATATATCTCCTCTCACAAAACCCACGAGGTGAAGATGGATTAACTTCAATTTTAAACTGTGGGGAATGGGGTTCATTCAGATGTGACTGTGTGGTTTGTTCCCGCCCCTTTCAATCAAAGCCGTTTCGACAGGCGCACCTGATTAAACACTTCGGCGCTTCATTTAGCTGCAGTCACGTGACATGGAGCAGGGTTTCGAAACATCGTCGCTTCGGGATCTCGACACAGCGCCGAAACGTCTGTTTCGCGTCAGCTATCCCTACATAAATGTACTCTTTTTTGCATACGAGTCCTCCAAGTTTTCTTTAAGTTTCATTTCTCATAACGATTTGACCCCAAAAGAGGACTCAGCTAGAGGAGTTTTTGTTTGTGGTTTTTATTCATGGAGTGGAGCAGGTTACAGATGATGCAGTATACACCCTTGGAGGGGATGGAGAGAATGGGGAGTCTGGGGTTCTAGGGAATTTGTTGACAACCTGGACCCCAGTCCTCCCATGGTCCCAGTTCCAGTGGACCCGACTCCAGGGGACCCAGTTCCGTGGGTTCTAAGTGAAGAAGGAAGGGTCTCCTCATCTCTGCCCCGATGGTCCCTGCTCCGGCGGTCGGTATTCCTGTGGTCCCAGTTCCGGTGGATCGTGTTCTGGTGGTCCCAGTTCTGGTGAATGAACAATGCATTATGGTTTTTGTGTTATTACAAACTGTGTAAGCTGCTTGTATGGTTTTAAAGTTAACGTGGATGTGGTAACACTAAGCTTAAATATGTAGATGGTTTATAACGGTGTGCTACTGTAAAAAAAAAAAAAAAATGTGTTGTAACAGTTGTTCAACACAATTTGGAGTTAAGCTTTTCCTTGAGAAAAGAACAAAAGAACAGCACTGAAATCATTCTTAAGAAGGGAAGATGTGTGCTGTGTTTTGCTGACTGGATACGGCGAAAGTTTAATCTGTCAACTAGCTCCGCTTAGCCTTCTTCGTTGCTCTGGTTGGTTGTAGCGCTATCCAATTGCATGCAGAGGGAGTCTGAAAAACAACCGTTTATCCCGCCCCTCGGATTGAGCTGATTTGGCTGATTAGATTTGCTGCCGCTAGGGTGCGTCTAGATTTTTAGGTTAGTGTTTTCTTACAATACTAATGAGAATTTTTAATTAAGTATATTACAAAGTTTTCATTTCATTTCATAGACACTAAAAAATCAAAAATCATATTAACTTGTACAAAAATGGCATTATATATGCTATATGCTTAGAAACAGACCTTCCCCCAAAAGAGAAGAAAAAGACTTCTTTACCATGGGGACTTCCATCAGATAAGACTTTGTTTATGGCTTGAAAGAATGTGAAAAACAAGAGCCAGAGGGAGACCTAGTGGTTGAGGGGGATTAAGGTGCGGGGTTGTTTTTTCAGAGGTTGAGCTTGGCCCCTTATTCCAGCACTCAAAAAAAGTCAGCTAGCCACTTGCTTGATCTGATTAATAAGAATATAATGAGTTTACTTCTGTTAAATTCATTCTTGTTATTTGAAACTAAATTAAGAAATAATTAAATTAATTAAACCAGCACTTGTTGATTCAATGAGACTGAGTCACTTCATATCATATGAGCGGAGAGTTCTATATCTTTGATATTGAGGGGGTAAGTACTTGATACAGTGTATTCAAGTTAACCCTTATGCATCCTTGGGGACGTTTTTTGAGTCTTAATTTGGACATAACTTTCTCTTTGTTTCAGCAAATGGAATGATTTTTGGTGACAAATCTTATTTTCACACATATTTTGGGAAAATGCTTTGAAAATGTTCACAAACTCAACGATACATTGTGGGCAAATTCACTACCCTTTCATTACCCTCGTGACTGAAAACAGCCACTAAAAAAACTGCTTTAAAAATGTAACAGATAAATATATATTTTTTTTACATTTTTTTTTTGCATAAATCAACCTCAGTCCTGATCAAAACTATTAAATGTTTAAAAAAAAATAATAATAATCGGGATTTTAACTCTTTAATTGCCAATTTCAATTAGTCAATGTCATTGAATTGGAGAAAAAAAGAGACTGATTTTCAATTTAAAATGTAATTGTGGACTGGGGTTTTTTCAACCTTTTATCACAGTCTTGGATATGTCAAAGATTAGACAAAACATTGGCTTTGATGCATTGTTAGTTTTTGTGCAGCCTCAGATTTTCCCTCATTTACTCCTTGTGGCTGTTTTTGCTCCATTAACTTCCATTATAACCACATTTCTTTATTGCAAAGCCATGACACCATATACTCATACATTTTTGATTGTTGATGGTATTCCCTGTTGGGAAGAGGTAAAATTAGTACTTTTTACAGTTGATAACCAGGTGGCAAAAAAAGCCCAGTTTCTGGCTTTTCTATGGAGTTTTTTATGGACTTATGGAGTATTATATGGAGTTATATGTATTATATTATATGTATTATAGCATATTAGTGTGAGTGAGTGTGTCCGAATGAGTGAATGTGTAAGTGAGAGTGTGAGAGTGAAGGTGTGTGTGTGTGTGTGTGTGTGTGTGTGTGTGTGTGTGTGTTTGTGTAACCTTTGAACACTTGCATCTGAGAAAATCAAAATATGCATCTCAGCTCTCAGAACTACATGGAGTAAAACAAAACAAAGTAAGCGTATTTTTACACTTGCTGTCTTTTGATAGTGAGAAGTGTAGACTAAACAAAAAAAAAGATAAGTGGATTTAACAACTTGCATGCCTTCCTGCTGCTCATTTGATGGTGAGGAGAGCAACATGAGAAGGGGCTTGAATTGTACCAAAATTTTAGAAATGATTATGCAGCCTGACCCCTCCAGTGAGCTGCAGGATGTATCGTCTTCTCCCTCTGAAACCTCAGACTCAGGAGAGTCAGAGACGTGACTCCGGAGGGGTCACATGTTGTCATTTTGTGTGTTTGTTTTCTCCAAATCAATGACATCATTTATGATCAGGACTGAGGTTGATTAATAGATTTATACAAAAAAGAAAAAAGAAAAAAGAAAAGAAAATTATCCGTTACATTTTTAAAGCAATTTAATTTAGTGGCTGTTACATTTTTGCTGCCTATCACCAGACCCAAGCATCAAATATCTTTTCGGAACTGGAAACAACTTAACTCAACCTCCATCACTGTAGACCTTCAACACAATATCTGTTGCCCACTGCCCAGTCTATTCAATAGTGGACGTACTGGTGGATCACTATAATACATCTCTGAGCAGTGTTTTGACCTCCATGCCCTTATCAGGACACGGAACGTTAACTTTGAGCGCTGGTTGCGCCTGGTTCACATAGAAACTGTTGCAAATGAAATCTGAGGGCTGTATCCTGGAATGCAGCTGTAAACAGTCTGGTCTAACTGTTCACAAACTTGCCTTCTGCGACCATCAAAAGGCTTATCAGTCCTTGAAGGGTGCGTGCTCTAAATTTTATTCCAACCTCATCAATTACAATACAATATCAGCTTTTTTCTACATCAAACAATCGCCTGAAGCCAAAGTCATCTTCTGAAACCACAGTGGAGTGATGCAACAGCTTCATTGATTTTTTTTAGATCTAAAGTCAATAACATCTGCTCTTCAATATCTGGCTTTTCCTCCCTGTCTTCACCGTCCTCCAACCCCCACCCGGGAGATTACCATTCCTTTCACACTTCACTGAAGTTCAGCAGAGCCACGTTAAGGAAACCATCCAAAAAAATGAAGCCGTTCACTCGCACCTTGGATCCCATCCCGACTCTTCTGCTTGACCTTCCTATCAAAGGTTTTAGAGAAGGAAGCCACCTAAAGCTCCACAATCTAAAACATAACAACCTATTTGAGATTTTTCACTAACAGCTTTAGGGTAAAAACTATTGCGCAAAATGTTAAAAATGAGAGGACTGCTCAGTTAGTTTCTCACAAAAACATTTGCACAATTTAAATGAAAGAGGTGGAGGCAAAAAACACTGATGCATTTTATTTGGCAACAGGCCTTTAGATCTAGCATTCTGCATGCTTTAAATCAGATACAAAAATGTAGCTTGAACAGATCACATTAATTTAAATTAACAGAGAGAAAGTGAGAAACTGCATGTGAATAATGTTTGTGTAGTGTCTCTTAATAATCAAGCTGCAAGTTTAGTTAAATCAAAAAGGGATACATTGTTACTTTTTAGTTCTTCAGTATGCTATCCAAGCTATTTTATTAATGAATTTTGCATTGATCTTGAAAATAAGTTTCTGTGCTCATGATTGTTTGTGAGTTGTGTGTGTGTAACCTAGCCAGTGAATTGGCCCTCACCACTGTGGTAAAAAAAAAGGGTCAGTCACATCCCTAATTGTTTGGAAGAAAGTATGCAGTTAGGGCAGTTAAACATGACTAAGGCTATCATTCTGCCTTTTGTTTCCACCACAGAAAAGTCATGCAAATGTCACAGTTCAGAGCGGACCACCAATACCGTGGGTCACGCTCCTCCCTCTAAGTCCACCCCGAGGAGTTCTTAAAATGCCCCAATGAGCAGACAGACGAAGAGGTAGAATTATAACAAAACTTTATTTTAAATTAAAAAGGGAAAAAGGGAAAAAGGGAAGGGGATAACTAATAAAAACTTCTGCAGCTGGAGGGTGTAGTGAGCAGCTCGGGACACCGACGTCAACTTCTGGCCGTACAGGTAGGTACTCAGAACTTGGTCTCTTCGACTCACAGGTGGATGCTCTGAACTTAGTCTCTTCATCTCACCAAAGGGCATACAGATAGGTACACAGGGCGTTGGCCGTTGGGCTTACAGGTGGGTTTACAGGTGAGTACACAGGCCTTTGGCTGTTGGGCTTACTGGTAAGTATACAGGGGAGTACACAAGGCTTTAGCTTCTGGGCGTACAGGTGGGTATACAGGAGAGTACACAGGGCTCAACTTACAGGTGGACGTGTGGATGAGTCCACAGGGCTTTTAGCTTTTAGATGTTCAGGTGGCTAGAGAAGACGTGCGGGCAAGGAGACAAGGCTCTTAGCTTTTCACTATTCAGAAGAGCAATCAGGTGACGGTACAGAGCTTTAGCTCTTTGACATACAGGGGTAACGGAGCAGGTAAGAACACAGGGCTGTGGCTCTTCAGCTTACAAGCAAACATACAGACCAGGAGCTGGTATCAGCAAGAGGAGACACGGAGATATGCAGGCCAAGATGGAGGCTTTTAACTTTTGGCTTACTGGTGGAGGAAGGCAAGTACATCCAATCTCCATCTCCTCAAACAGCTGAGCGGAGCGTCAGGGCATGACCTGGCGTCTGGAAACACTCAGCAATAGAATGGCTATACGTGAGGGTAACCAGAGAATTTCCCAGCGGCAGTAGGTAAATACAAACACTCCCTTTCTTGACACCAGGCACAGTAATCGAAGTCAGCTCTTACTTCCACGGCCACAGCACCACCACCAGACAATAAGGAAGGTAGAACAGTCCCCCATCATAAAAAACCTTTTGGGGTTCAAGATACAATAGTGGTCCAACTCAAACTAGCCAACTAAAACAAGTAAGATAATAATCCACCTAAGCACTTTAAGTCTCGTAAAACATCTTTCAGTTGAAAGTCTACATACGTGTACTATCTTAATTACACATTCCCATTCATTTCTTTGCCAAACATGTTTATAACATCCATGCATTTCAATCACTATTTCCTGATTTTTTACTCAAGAAAAGTAAAATTATGACCAACCAGTTCGTATGTATAATACGCCATAAAATGCGTGTCATATGCACGCGAAAAACGGCGTGCCATAGACACGCCAAAATGAGTTTTGGCGTATACATTCCACGACATTGCCACTTACCCCAATATTGTCATAATTTTACCAAGAGCGTACAAATTTCTATGGTCTTTATAAAGTATTCAGGTTTGTCATTATTAATCTTTTTGGGCTATATCTCTTATCCCATTATTCCTCTATCAAATACTTGTTTTAGTATCACTTATCTCTGCTGCTCTGCAGAAACCAAAATATTATTATCCTCATCTCAATCCCAGTCCCACAGAAAGCCTCACAGCCCTGTTTATCTCTTACATTAATTGTAATTCTCTATATAAATCAAATATCTTTCTTCCCTTCTGAGAAAGCATACAAATAAAATTTTTAGAGGTTCTATTCTATTCGTTCGCCCTCCAGCATTTCATAAATGTGATGGAGTCTCTGGATAATTTCAAAAGTGACTTAAGCCAATCTGTCACTTTGTCTCTGCCCTCAAGTCTATAACTTTTCCTAATACAGAGTGTAATTCATCATAAAATAACAAAATTAGTCACAATTACCATTAACAGACAGAGCTGGATATCAATCCACTTAAAGCTTGTCCCATTGTTAGTTTTTTTCGTTTAACTTAATTATCTGTAGTGCTAAAAGACTACACTCAACCAGGACACATAAATATGAACTGCTCATTCTCAAAATGTGCTTCTACTTGGTCTCTAACCAGTTTCAAATTCACTAAAGTTGCCTTTAGAAAAGTCAGCTGGGTTGTTGTAACAAGTATGTTAGTTTTGTCTCCTTTTTACAACACGATCTTGTGGTCATGCGTAAATAGTTGCTATGACATGCTTGCTTTTCTACTGCCATGTGTTTACTGGCCCAAAGGTAAAAGTGGAGAAAGTGAGCGAACGGGTGGTACAATTTGAGTAGCTGAACAACTGTCAGCTGGCTATTGGCTAACACCTGCTGTTGGCATGTAAATTTGCTTTATAATAGATGCCTTGTCCGGTTTTACTGCTGATTCTCAGCTGGGCCTGATGAGAGACTCTCTACTGAGGTCACTATGTTACAGTAATGAACAGCCTTTTAGCTCTCTCACCATAATCATAAATTTATCACCTCTGAGTGCAGATGGTCCATAACCATGCATCACCATCAGACCCTCGCCGGATCGAACCCGGGAAGGGTCTTTTATCCTTTCTCTCTCTCTCTATTTCTTCATCAAACTTGTACAGAAACAATTAAAATAACTCACAAAAAACATCAGCAATGCATCAAATGACAGGATGTGGTTCATAGGGACATTTAATAAACATTGATATACACGTTACATTTAATAAATAGGTTGTGCATGGCAAATACCTTAAGTAAATACATTTTATGCACACTCTGTGACAGACACTTTTTATCAACTATAAATTCGGACTTCTTATTAACTATGTAAATTCTGTAAATGGTTGCTGTAGTTTTTCAGTAACTGTATTTTCATTATAATTAACAGTTTACTGCAGATTTATTTTATTTGAAATCCGGCTTAGGCCTAATTAAACAGCTTTATTGTTAGCAGAGGCTCACGAGTGAACATAATTCAAATAATAAATTCACCAGGAGCTTATTCAATGTGCAAATGTTGCAATATAATGTAGCAACACCTTTTTTCTTAGTGTTTTATTTTAGCAATAGGCACATGACTAATGGCTGGTCTCTCTCTCTCTCTCTCTCTCTCTCTCTCTCTCTCTCTCTCTCTCTCTCTCTCTCTCTCTCTCTCTCTCTCTCTCTCTCTCTCTCTCTGTGTGTGTGTGTGTGTGTAATTCCACAAACATAGACCTTTTGAACAAGGAGATTCTTCTACAAAGAAGTAGATTCAATGAATGAATCATGAGCTACCCTTTATACCGTTGTGAGAATGTGATCATGTAGGCCTAATCAATAGAAAATTAGCCTATCTGTAGTCTGATTACGAATAGCCTATTTTAAAAACGAATATAATTACTTAACTTAATTTTCGGAATCTACTTGTTATCCAGCACTGCTCTCTGAGTGTAATGGGTGGAGCTATAGGACAAGTATAGGTATGTGGTCTCTGCAGGTTAGTAATAGGCGTTACCACATCAGTGGGCGTGGCAACAAACAGGGACGTTTACAACTGTGTTACCTGGTTTTCCACGTCACAGTGTGGGGTGGGGTCGGGTGATAGGGAACATTTTCATTGCGTGATTTATGAACACCCATCATTTCGAAAACCCCCACAAATTTAGAAACGCCCACCCTTTATATAGATCCAGAGTTGGAGCTGGACTAGGACAAGCTCAACCCAAGACGTCCAGAGAGGTGGAGCTGAAAGTCATTTGGCTCTGCAGTGAGCAACACTTGTTTTGTGGCATATGCCACTCTCTCCCCTGGCACATGCAAAATAATACCGGATATGCCATCGGATATGACACTACAACCAAGTATATAATATGCTGCGTCTGTCCATAGGATGCCACCTAATGTTTACCACTACAACTGGAGCCTCCTGAAGTGCCAGCGATTGTTGCTCAGTTCATATTCCGCTGCAGGAAGCTGCTCGTCTTGCAACTTGAAGCGTTGTTGGTTCAACGATTAACTTTTGGACACTTTGAGATCGCAGTTGCATGCTCTTGGTGTTGCTTAAAAGTCGAACATTCATGATTTACCAGTGCAGTTTATTCAGGGTTTTTAAAGTTATGCGAATTTATTTTATGGTCGTGCCTGGGTACGTGTTTTTTGTTTGATTGAAGTCGAGTTTCTGAGTTAAAAAGAAAAAAGAAAAAAAAAAGCTGAGATTAGGATACTTCAGAGTTCACTTCTATCGTAAAGGTGAAACTGAAAATATGTCTTCTAAGATTCTTCTGACTAATCTGCGAACTACTGCGAGATTCTACAAAACACAGTATTTTCTGCAGAGACCCTGGACTCCTCTAGTAGCTTCTCAACAAAGGTGGTAAGGACTGTTTTTGGATGTTTTATATCTTTTGGAAGATGACAAACATGTGCCAGATTGCTGGCATTCTGTCTACATTTTCTTAGAAACTCGAAAATAGCTCAAACTTCCGATGATTACTTAGCAGTTTATGTAGTAGTTATGCAATGTTTTCAATTAGCCTACCCTTTAACTGACACTGCAAATAAACGCGCGCGTGAAATATTATATATTTTAAACGAAATTACTAAAATAAGCGATTTTTCTGTGAAAAAACCCAGTCTAACCAACTTGAAAAAATATTACAGTAGAATTACTCTATTAAATAGGCTACTATAGTAAATATACATTGTAGTAGGCCTATACATCAGTATTTAGCCTACTAGGCCTAGGTGAACAATTAAATAGTTAATACTGCAGTATGCTGTAGTATAAATAAACAAAGTGTAGTAAATAATATACTGCAATTTTCTGTATTGTATGGTTCAAAACACTAGTATTTACTAAATTAATTTGACGATAATATGCAAATGGTTGTTTAGCTGGTTTATTGTTCTCACATACTTTTAAAAAAATTGATAACAATATATAAACAAAGAATGAGTCAGTCATAAAGTAGAACAAATAAACAAAGAAAAGGAAGGAGAAAAAAGTTACACAACAGAGGTTTATAACTTATCAGAATAGATCACATCAAAGGGAAAGAATAAAAGACTTACATATTTGAATTGTTTTTAAAGCATTCTGATGAGTTGGCCATAGTCCCGAAATAATGTACTTCAACAAGCAAAACATGAAATAGTGGTTTCTAACCTGAAAATTTACGTTTATGTTTTTAAAGTTTTGTTAACAAAATAAAAATATGACGTAATTGTGTTTTTGTGTAAATGCTCATTTTTAACTATTCCAAATAAAAAGTTTTCCCAAAGTAAAGAAAAATCTTTATCAATGTTCTCAATGATAATACACAAAAAAAAAATTTGCAAAAAAGTTACTTTTTTTTTGGTTGCCTTGAGTTCATTTTGAGTTCATTGAAATTAAAATTTTGAGTTAATACAATTAACATTTTTTTGAGATTTGACAACCTTTATTAAAATATTATTAAAATATTTTGTAAGCATATTGGGTAATTGTGTGTGTTTTATTTGTGATGACAGTGAAACATGCTAAATAGTGCTATTTTCATGATTTATCTTTTTTTTATGTGGTTCAGATACAAAAATATTTTGAGTTTCTATTAATTAAACAAATTTCCTTCATTGTATCAACTCAAATTGTTAATTTCAATAAACTCAAAATTTTAAGGCAACCAGGTTACTTACCTTTTTAAGTTAAACCAACAAAAACCAACAAAATATTTTTACAGTGTAGGGAAAAGTCTTTCCACAGTAATTTAGAGTAATGTCAGTGCCAAAACAAATGCACCAGAGTCTCTGGGTGCTGTTTACAAAAAATGAACAGTTTGTATCAATATCTTTTTTGAATATTGCCAAACGTTCCTCCAAGGAATATCAGGAACAAAGGCATTCCAATAAACTGTGACATTTGGAATTGACACGGTTTCATTAAGAAATAATAAACTTATAAATCTATTAATCTATCATATTAATCTTTTAGAAGAAGTGAATGAAAAGCAATATTTCCCCACTGCTGGAACAGTAGGGTCTAGAGGAGGTAAAATAGAGGGGTAGGAGATAATGTTCAAACATTCTAATAACACCAGATAGTATGGCATCAAAAGCAATAGCAAATTGTTTAGGGGTAATGGGAATGTTAAAACGACTAAAAAATTATTTATAGTTTTACAAATGGCCATTTTCATTAAACAATGACTTACAAACAAAATAACTGCCTCAAACTTTAGCTGGTATTTTTTCAACATTATAATTACAAAGCAATAAAAAATTAAAGCCACCAAATTATGGAATAAAGTTCCAGATCGAAGTTGGATTTTTGAAAAAGCGTTTGGCTCAATTCATTTTAAAAGTATTATTAAACAAATAGAAATCTAACATATTGAGACAGATTTCTTGATATATTGTATGCCATTTTTCCATATGAAATTGTATAACATTTTGTCAATACTCTTAATAATGTTGTTATCAACATGAAGAGACTAAGCAGCGTACGACAGTCTAGAGATACCATCCCCGTTTCTTCCCCCAAAGCTGCTCTGCAACCCTTTTCACAGACTTGCACCAGCTTGTGTAGCTAGTTGGCTCTGCACTGCACATTTACCAGGACAGAAACGCCCATTCAATATATATATATATATATAATTGAATGGGCGTTTCTGTCCTGGTTTTGTCCTGGATTTTTTTTATATTATATATAATATAATATAATATAATATAATATAATATATATATATATATATATATATATATATATATATATATATATATATATATATATATATATATATATATATATATATATATATATATATATATATATATATATATTCCCCCAGATAAATTCTGAACTAAATTGTGATACATTTCAGATATTTTGTTTTAAATGTTCTATTCATCCAAAAATTCTGTATCATGGTTCAATCATGGTTTTGTCAAAAATATTAAGCAGCACAACTATTTTGTACATTAGTAATAAGAAATATTTCTTGAGCAACAAATCAGATGAAAAGTGTAAAACAATTGCTAAATTGTAGGGGTGTAACAATATACTCGTGTCATGATTCGAGATATATATATATATATATATCTCGAATCACAAACTTACGATACAATGTATCCCGGCAAACATAAAGAAGCATTTTTTTTTGTTTTTAAAATTATGATTATTCAATTAATAATATTATTATTTGTGTATAATTATTAGGACCCACATATATTCCCCCATTGCATCATTATACATATATTTTTTTAACATTATATATAGTCGTATAATGTCACTGAAACTCTGTAAACTTTCCTTTTTTCCCCTCCGCATTGCTCATGCTTCCCATACAGGCATTATGTCTCCTGGTGCTCATAGCACCCTGCCTCTCCTGGTATAAATGCACTAAACGTATAAGAATAAAATAAACCATCTAAAATGCTTTGAACAATCATACTACTCAAACTAAATGTGTTCTGGTGATTTAAATGATGTTTGCACTTTCACTAAGGAGTGCTGCTTTAAATGTTATTTGTGCTTTGACTTTGAGGAGTGCCTTTAAAGGAATAAATCAACTAAAAATGAGACTGTGATGTTTCTCCGCTAACCCCCACACTGTAAAATATTTTTTTGTAAAAAAAACAGTAAATGGCTGGCAGCTACGGCCGCCAAACAAAAAACATAAAAGTAAAATATCTTGATTTAAATAAAGTGCAAAAACAATAATTTTAAAGAAATTTACATTAAATGTTTTAGTTAAAAACACTGTTATTTTACAGATTTTTCCTTGTTTAAATTAAGATATTTTACTTTAATTTTACAGTTTTTGCTTGGCAGCCGTAGCTGCCAGTCATTTACCATTTTTTTTAACAATTTTTTTGATACAGTGTTAAATTGTTAATTCTAAAGATTTTCTTTGTTTAAATTAAGATGTTTTACTTTAATTTTATGGGTTTTGTTTGGCAGCCGTAGCTGCCAGTCATTTACCATTTTTTCTACAGGGTTAAACTGTTATTTTACAGATTTTCTTTGTTTAAATAAAGTTGTTTTACTTTAATTTTATGGTTTTATTGTAAAACTGTTTTACAGATATTTCCTAGATTATAATGATCAAACACCCTCAATAAAGTGACAGTACTAAAAATTCTGCAGATTATTTTACAGATTATTACAATAAAAAAATTCAATAAAGTGTTAAAGCATGCTCAAGATTGGAAATGTACAGTTTTATTTTGGAAGACAACATGCAGTCTTACAACAATATAATAATTTAATATTTAAAATACAGATAACAGTTGAACAGTTTCATCAAATTTTTAAAGGTGAATAAAATATTCTCAATTTCAAACTGAAAAAATACAAAACTGACAAGATTGTCGCTGTTTCAATATTGATTCTAAAATGTTTATTATTCAGATGTACATTTATGTAAACAAATTCTTCAATTCCTCAGAGCCCCCAGGAGGAATTGAAAAACTAAAATTTTAATTTAGCTTGTAAGGTAGGGTTACTAATATCATGATGAGGTCATTATTTCACCTTATAACAAAATAACAATTTGTGCCGTTTACATTTTAGCTTGTATTTTCCAAAATCAGTTTTATATGGTTTTCCTCCATTTTCAACTGACCCGTGGGCTCCATATAGCTCTGATCATATATGTAGGCAAACATTTACCTTTTCATTTAGAATCCAAACTATATAGTGTAATTAGAAATATTAATCAAAACATACAACAGAAGGTCCATGATGCAGAAGACAGACAGATAAAGAGCAATCCTGTTCCAAATCTCCAATCAGCTGAGTCCTTAAAATAAATAAATAAAAATACATTGATTCACTGAAAAGTCCTTAAAAGGGAGTAAGTTAGTTAACTTAGTACTTTATTAAGCTGGTGCCCCTTTAAGAATGAATGCACAGAATGACACGCACCTGGATTTCCAGGGCATCCAAGATGTAGGTGTGTTTGTTTCTTCAGTAGAAGACAAATGAAGATTTTTAACTCTAGCCGTTTCTTGTATAATGCATGTCAATGGGTTGTATTTCTATGAAAGCCGCTATGAATGTAAAAAACACATAGACATACAAATCCATATTAAACCCTGTGGCTCATTGCGATACATGAATGTCTTAAGACACAAACAAAAAAAGCAGACAAACATCACATTTTCATTTTTGGGTGAACTATCCTCTAAATATTGTTTGCTCTTTGACTTTGACTTTGAGGAGTGCCGCTTTAAATTATGTTTGCGCTTTTGAAAATTGCCAACACACCAGCAGCATGTGCCCTTCAGATGATCACTGCAATCAGTCACAGTTCTAATTGCAAGAAAACGTGTCAAAATGACTATTCTCAAACTGTAAATGTTTAGCTATCCAAGAATTTTAATTCTACATTTAGCCTCGCAATCATTTCAACGTCCGTACCATGTGCATCGTTTTAAATCTTTTCAATATAAGCCATCGTTGGTGTCTTTTTAGAAGACTTTGATATGACTTTGGATTAGACGCTTGATTAGTTATTTTTATGATGCCTTTATGACATTTTTGGGGGGATCTTTTAAGTTTGAGAGGAATAATGGGCTTTAAATGGAGGGACAGAAATCCCTCAGGTTTGATAAAGAATATTTTCACTTGTTTTTGGGTGAATTTTATCTTATAAATACACCTACTACAGCAAGTTGAGCCTTAGATAAAACAAGTCTATACTGCGAATCATATCGTTTCCATCAACGATATTTTCACATTTTATATCGCAATATATGTTTTAATGATGTATCGTTACACCCATATATTGTATATAATATTCTTATCAGTAGTTTAAAATGAAATATAATTATTAATTACATTTTTTATACTGTATTGTTCAAATAAGTTTAGCCTTGGTGAGCAAATCCGACATCAATCAATAGCCACGTTTACATGCACACTTTTTTGTCATTCTGATTAAAATCATTCGGAAGATTTAGTGGACTGTTTACATGAGACGTATCTAAACCGATCTGGGGTTTACATGTGCTGACTTTCAACCGCAATCATTTTGTGACATGCAGTTTGTCTGCCGCATCAAGGGGGGTCGCACTATATCCATAGACAGTAAAAGAAATGGACAGAGCGTTCCCATATAGCCTGACAAGCCAGACCCACATCAAGATGTTTGGTCTGGAAACTCACCATAGACAGGGCTCAATCCGAGGGGCGGGATAAATGGATGTCTTTCAAACTCCCTCTGCACGCGATAGGATAACGTTAGCGCTACACCAACCAGAGCAACGAAGGTGAAACAGAGCTTGTTGATAGATTAAACATTCACCATATCCGGTCGGCTAAACTCCGAACACATCTTCCCTTTTTAAGAATGACTTCAGTGCCAATCTTTTCTCAGAGAAAAGCTGAACTCCAAGTCTTCCAGAGTCGTGGTCAAAGCTGATTCGAAAGACTGCCGCTGTTCGCCAGTTTCTGTGTTTAGGCTACTAGAAGCACGCAAACGCAACTCGGCCGTCGTCATTATGGCCCCGCTCGCCGACTCTATACACAACGTGATTGGCCCGTCCAGATTGTGAGGAATACAGACGACACTTGCGGGCAGATTAAATTTGCTGCCGCTAGGGTGCGTCTAGATTTCTAGGCTAGTTCCCATAGACTTCAACGGCAGAAAATGAGGTCAACTAGAAGCACTCACTTCCAGATGGCTGAGCGAACTGCGCAGGCTCAGACTGAGCTCGACGACGTAGATGTGACGTAAGCAACCTGTCTGACAGTTGTAGGTCTTCTAGTAGTTGTGGAAAGTAAAATCTGAATAACATTGTTTAAATGTTGTCTCCCGTTGCTTTTGGCTCACTATCGGCTTCTCCCCATTCTTCTCCCTTGACTTTATCAGACTTTATGTCTCCACGTCCCCCCGACTGTCTCATAGACAGTAAAAGATTGCCTGCGAGCATCTCCTCAGGTCTATACGGTAATTTCTCAACTGTGCGACAGAGTGGCGTTGGTTATGACGCAATCGTTAGCCTATTTTTACAAAAACAGCTTCTGCGGGGCGATAGTGTAAGATACAAGGTAATGGAGCCTTTTATGCATTGTCGTGTTTCTTTATAAATAAACAATGGACAAATGGAGTCTTTAAACGCCTCAGATGTAAAGTTATTCACTGTCAAAGTGACTCAAAAATGAATGGGAGTCAATGGGATGCTAACAGCAGGTGATGGCTTAGTTAGCAATGGCCGACCCTATGGGTGGAACGCTTTCCGAGCGCTAGATTACCCCCTTGACTACATCACGTCCTCCTCGCACTGCAACTTACACTCTCTTTATCAAGGATTAAAACAAAATCGGGACAAAAAGGTCATATTGTCTTTGCCCATATAGATTAATACGATATGTATAGAAACAATAAAACATTAAATTCACACGGCTATAGCCTACCTTGGTTGTAGAGGCCCGTCGTCAGCACCGCCTATATGTGTTTTTTTTAAAGAACTTAGAAATGCTGCAGCCAATGAGCAGCCGGCGGGGGCTGGTTGCAGGACGCCTCAACCTCCACAGACAGTTTTTAATGTTTATCAGACTATAACTAGGCTACTCAAGATTTTGCTTTAGTATAATGTTCGGGACAATTAGGGCCAGATTCGGGATTCGGGACAACAGTGTAGATTTTGGGACTATCCCGAATTTTTTGGGACGTCTCGTCACCCTATCTGGAGCAGAGTTTTCGTAAAGGTCCATTTTACACACAAATTACTCAGAATTTGCTCCTATATTTACGAACGTTTCATGAATGAGGCCCGATGTTGTCAGGAGGATGCGTTTTAGCTTCTGCTCTCCATTCAGTGTATGACCTTCACCAGACCAAAACAAAAAGACAGCGTCCTTTATGAAACATTCATATTTTACAAACCTTTTACAAGGTCTTTGTATGCATTTGTTTCCCATTCAGATGTCTGCCTCTCTTATAACCACACTTTCCTGACCCCTCTTTTTCAGTGCTATTCATGTGGATAACCCACCCAGCACCCCAACCCTGACAACCAGTTATGTCCATGGCATCTCCTCCCATCCGATGCTCTCTAGCACTATGGACCAGTGTCTTCAAGCCTCAGTGGAGCGCTACCCTGACCGTGAAGCTTTGGTTTTTGTGCAGGATGGAATACGCAAGACTTTTGCTCAGTTTTACCAAGATGTGAGTGATTATGCTTCTGGTTTGTCTAGAGGACTAGTTAAAATTAAGTGATACTAACCACAGTGCTTCCCATTTTATACTCTCATTGCTCCCGCTGTCAAAAGTGCAGTGTGTGGATTAAAAGGTCTTGGCCTAAGCAGCCCTTTATTAATCAGACCTAAATAAGCTTTTACCACAGATTCCATAATAAATTCCACCCACCCACAAACCCTTTGTTTGTGTACAGTGTGCACTGTGCATATAGGATTGGTGAAGCACATTGAAAACCTGGCATGATATAATGAAGTGGTTAAATATTATCGGTGGTTCTGTGAATATAAACATGACCTTTCTTACACATTATATCATTATCAAAGTGATTGCAGGCGACAGACAAGTTAGCCTACCAGTAATCACATTCTTTGGATACTGAACGGTTGATGGCAAAATGGAACGAGCACGCACCCATGTCCATTCAACTTCATATCAGTTTCCTGAAAAGATGAAATATTCATTTAGTTTTAAATGAGGTTCAACAATATCATTAGCTGGCTTAAACCATCACTCCACGACCATGACACTTTGAAATGGAGTATTTTAACCAGTAGTATCTATGCTCTTCACTCAAGTAATGGACTTCTGTACTTTGTCCATCTCTGTTTACATACATATTACACACAGAACCCAATATTTTGTTCTAAACTGACTGATATGGGCTATCTGGCACAAATAGGTGCTTATGTGGCTGCTCTCTTCCATAATGGGTTAAAGTGTATCAATGTAACAAAGTTAAACATTTACAGACCAGCAATACTATACACAGATCAGGCATAAGATTGTGACCACCTTCCTAATATTGTGTTGGTCCCTCTTTTGCTTCCAAAAGGCATGGACTCCATTAGACCCATGAAGGTGTGCTGTGGTATCTGGCACCAGGATGTTAGCAGCAGATCCTTTAAGTCCTGTAAGTTGCGAGGTGGGGCCTCCATGGATCGATTTGTTTGTTCAACACATCCCACAGATGCTTAATTGAATTTAGAGGCCAAGTCAACACTTCAAACTTGTTGTTATGCTCCTCAAACTATTGACCCAAAGTTTTCCAGCAGAACATTGCTCACCGGCTTGCCTTCTTCCCATAGTGCATCCTTGTGCCATGTATTCCCCAGATATGCAACACAAGCACATCCAGCCATCCACGTGATGTAAAAGAAAACATGATTCATCAGACCGGGCCACCTTCTTCTATTGCTTTGTGGTCCAGTTTTGATGCTCCTATGCCCACTGTTGGCTCTTTCGGCGGTGAACAGTGGTCAGCATGAGCACCCTACAGCTATGCAGCCCTATACGCAACAAACTGTGACGCACTGTGTATTCTGACACCTTTCAATCAGAACCTGCATTAACTTCTTGAGCAATTTGAGCTACAGTAGCTCATCTGTTTGATCAGACCACAAGTGCATCAATATGCATTGGCCACCCATGACCCTGTCACCTGTTCCTTCCTTGGACCACTTTTAATAGATACTGACCACTGCAGACCGGGAACACCCCACAAGAGCTGCAGTTTTGCTCTGACCCAGTTGTCTAGCCATCATAATTTGGCCCTTGTCAAACTCAAATCCTTACACCTCAGTCTTGTCACAGATATCCAATATGGAATGTACAATTATTTTTTAAAAACCTTTTATAGTGCAGTGTTGTTTTGATTACACAAGGAAACATTAACATATTACTTCATGGTGAACCACAAAAGTGTTTATTTTAAACCAGAATGGTCATTTCGGTTCTTGACAAATTCCCATCAAAATGTTATATTTTGTTCACCATGCTCTTTTCCAGAGGACAAAAATATCTGGGTAAAAACATTTAAATGTATTTTATCCAAATGAGAAACATTACAAACAGTTTTTAAGAGCTAATGGTATTTGCATTGCCATGGGTCTGATTTTATTGATTGTATGAAGTGCAAATCTACAAGAGTAGGGTGATACTGTGATACCACTTGAAATGTAACTCATGTCATGTGCCTTGGATTAACCATAAACTTGATTCTCTTGATTCTTTTTAATAATATTTCACATATTTATTAATAGTAAATTATTTATCTCATCCTAATCTAATGAACATTTATGTACAAAAAAATCCACCTTATATTTGAATTTCTTCAAGATCAGTGTAAAAAGGGGGTTGTATTTTGATTTCAGGTGGAACAGACTGCTGCAGGTCTGCTGGCTGTCGGGCTGAAAAAGGGCGATCGCTTGGGGATGTGGGGACCGAACATCTATGAGTGGATTCTGATGCAGTTTGCCACAGCTAAGGCAGGGATCATTTTGGTGAGTGTTCTTGACTTTTGGTTTATCTGAGGATTTGTCAATGGCTGTTCTCTCACCTGTTTAAGTTTATCGTGATTTTTACAGGTTTCAGTGAACCCGGCTTATCAATTGCAAGAGGTAGAATTTGCACTCAGAAAGGTAAGTCAATGTTTACACATGCAAAAAAGAACAACAAACAGCTGAATGACTGTTTTAGATTTGTTTTCACTTGAACAAGGTCTGTTTTATGTTTATGTTTCCAAGTTTTATATAAAAGTAAATCAAAAACTGGTGTTAGTGAAGTTAAAACTCACATTATATATTATATACAACTCAAAAAATGATAAAGTTGCAATTGCTTAAAAGGATTCACAATTCCAAAAAAATTAAGTTGCCATTGATAGATGTACAGTCATAAAGCTAAACATATAAAGTCATAATTATGAGAATAAAGGTACGGTTACCTTTTTTAAGGCAGAAACAAGCTTAGTTTGTAGTGTGAGCAAACTTTACGCATGATTAATGGATTAATGCTTCTTCTAGGTGCAGTGCAATGCAGTAGTTTGTCCGACTCAGTTCAAGACCCAAAAGTACTGTGACATGTTACGGCAGATTTGTCCAGAGATGGAGAAGGCTTCGCCTGGACGAATCAAGAGTTCAAGGTACAAGTGATGTAATAAAAGGAAGGTATAGTCTTTCCTGAGGGTGACTAAGTTGTTTTTGCGAGAGACATGTTGTTTTTTTCAGACTACCTGACCTACACACCGTGATCGTAACTGACAGTGAGCAGCCAGGAACTTTCCACTTAAAAGATCTGAAGCAGGCAGGAAGCAGCCAACACCTTCAAGAACTACGGGACCTAGAGAAGAAACTTGTTTGTGATGATCCCATAAACATTCAGTTTACATCGGTACTCTACAATATTTTGAACTTGTATATATCTCTGTTAAAGCTTTTGTGTTATTTCTGCATCAGCAAACAGCATAGCAAAAATAATGATTATTTTCAGACAGGTTACCATCATTGGTAGGTCAAAGTGATCGTCTCAGCCATCTTAGGTGTATATGACTTTATTCTTTCTAATGAATTCAATCCGAGTTATATTAATAAATGGATCGCTGTTTCCAAGCTTTATAATTGGCAGTGTTTAAAGCTCAGAAATGTTCATCCATTCATTATAAAAGTACTCTGCATGGCTCAAGCGGGTTAATAAAGACCTTCTGAGGCGACTTGTGGGTTTTTGTAAGAAAACTATCCATATTTAATATGTTATAAAGTAAAATATCTCGCGTCCGCCAGGCCACCTTCCGCATTCAACTTATGAATGAAAAAAAGCGAAAACTAAAAAGCTATGATGCCTGAAGTAGCGTAAGCGTTTTGAACTTCAAGAGTCGTTAAACTTTCTTCATGAGTTGAATACTGAAGGCAGTCTGGTGGAATCTAGATATTTTACTTTATAATGTGAGTAAATCATGTGGTTATTTTCATTTAAAATCTAAACCCCATGATTTACTAATTCTTTAAGTCTTAAAACGCAGCCTAGTGAACTCAAATGTGACAAAAAATAAATGTATAATTTATTTTTGTTCTTTATGACTTTAGGGAACTACTGGAAAGCCCAAAGGAGCCACTCTGTCCCATCACAATATTGTGAACAATGCGTATTTCATCGGCTTGCGCATAGGCTTCAACTGGAGGGTGGGTGCTTGTCATCAAGGAACAATGATAATGATTTCTGTAAAATGTAGGATATGTGTCTGATAAAATGGTCTTTAGATGATGTCTATTCCTCCAGTCGAGGAAACAAAAATACTGTTAATTGTTTAGCATACTGATATTACAGTACAGAATAGAAAATATTTCGTTTAAAGCTACACTGTGTGATATTTTCCCCCATCTAGTGGTGAAAAGGTATATGACCATCCAACGAATAATAGTTTCTGTTCCTCTCAATTCTGATTTAGTTTTAACTCCTACGGTGGCCGATTTAGTCTAAGATTAACATGGCAATCCCCCTCTTCACATTTGACACGGTGCCATCGAGTGTTAAAACGCGAAAGGCAAAGCTTGAGTTTAAGGATATGTTCCTCTTTGGCTAATGTACTTTCAAGATGGAGGGGCAACATGGCGACCGGCATTCGAACCCCTCACCCGTATGTATTTTCAATGGCATATTATAAACTTACGAGAATATTTTTACTTCTTTCAAGTAATGAGCACATATATTTTTAAAAGAACTAAGTGTTTTTGTTTTTATTTATGCATTCTCTTTTCATGGTAATGCAACATGAAATGCCACAACAACAATCCTCAAACACAACAAAAATGCATTCCATGACAAAAAGAACAGGAGTAGGATGAAGAAAAAAATCTTATAAACTCCTACCCCATTCTTATATTAAGAAAGTCACAAATTGGATGGCCTCTTTTAACTAAGAATAAACTAAAAAAGTTACACAGTGTAGCTTTAAACGAATCTCCATAAAATTTCCTTCACAGTACATAAAGTATGGGTAATATTTTACTGTATTCTCCTTACAGAAGAATGTGCGAATTTGCTTGCCGGTGCCCATGTATCATTGTTTTGGCTCAGTGGGCGGTGGTCTAGTCATGGCTGTGCATGGTACCACAGTGGTTTTCCCATCCGCTGGTTATAATGGACATGCCAACCTGGTGGCGATAGAGAAAGAGAAGTATGCAGTTGTGAATTCTTTTAAATAATCCTCAGATGCATGAATCAGAAGATTTTCTTCTTTTTTTTTTTACCTCAAAATTAGAACTGATGTATTGTGAGAATTGCACATCTTTCCTTTGCAATAGAATATAAATCAAAATTTTACTTGATGCCCATATTGAATTCATGTTGTCATAAATAAAAGACACAGGGACATGGGCAGTCATGTAGAGTTTGGGTAAGGATCAAAGGTCATTTAGTATGCATCGTGCATTACTGGAAAAACCGATATGAACTGTATTTATGTAATGCAATTAGCAGAAAATGAACTGTTTCCACAGGTGTACGTTTCTCTATGGCACCCCTACTATGTTTATTGACATGCTCAGTCAGCCTGTCCTACCCCAGATTGATTTGTCATCAGTTGAGGGTGGTGAGTCAATCAAACTTGTATCATTTATAAATATACTGCTTAATGATTACACGATTTCTAAACAATCAAAAAGTACATCCTGCACCTTCATCAGTATTCTGCTAAGATCCTCTGTTTTGTTTGTGTCAGGTATTGCTGCCGGATCACCTTGTCCTCCTGAGGTCATCCGTAAGGTCATCAATGTCATGGGTATTAAGGATATTGTGGTAAGTAGTGAAGAGGTTTGTTCATTCTCTGTTGTGGTCAGAATTATTGGTACCATTGATAAATATGATCAAATAAATCTGCAATCTGCATTGTTTGTCCTTTTGATCGTTCGTTCAGGAAAAAAAAATCACACAAATCGAACCTTTCATTGACGTAATGAATATTGGGATAAATTTCATTATGAAATAAATGGGCTTCACAAAATAGAAAGTGGCTGTAAGAAAACAGCTAAAGCATTGAGAATTCACATTTCCACCATCTGGGAAGTTACAATAAGAAGGAAATGTCATATATTTGCTTGGAAGAGGATGCATATCTATATTGTCTTAAAGGGTTAGTTCATCCAAAAAAGAAATTGGTCCTTTATTACTCCTCCTCATGCCGTTCCAAACCAGTAAGACTGGTTCATCTTCGGAAATCTAAGAGCTTTTGGTCCCTCCGTTGACAGCTACGCAACTACCACTTTGATGCTTCATAACGTTTATAAAGTGATCGTTAAACTAATCCATATTTTAATTGAGCATAATTCTGCCCAGAATTGTATGTATACTGCATGTCAGAATCACTAGAGGGAGACAGAGCCTTCCACATGAATGGTTTAGCTGCAAATTTCATGACAATAATTTCTTTTAATCTAGAACAGCTCACTTTGTCTGTACTTTACACTTTTTTCAGTGTATATTAAAACTTAAATAAAAGTAAACCATCTATCTTGACTAAGAATATTTTCTTGCCTTTTATTGATTTACCACATCTGATATTTCATACTCCCATTAAATATTCCCCTTTTATTTGAGTTGCAAAAGCTTGTTATTTTTACGTAATGTACACTACCGTTCAAATGTTTGATGATTTGGATTTTTTATTTAATTTAATTTAGTCATATATGCTCACCAAGGCTGCTTTCATTTCATTAAAAATACAGTAAAAACAGTAAGATTTTTGTTTAACTATAACTTTTTTTTCACTTCTATTTTATATTTGTCTAATTAGTTTACGCCAATCATAGCAAAACTGAATGTGTCACATCATTACTCCAGTCTTCAGTGTCTCATGATCCTTTCTGATTTGGTGCTCAAGAAACATTTTATATTATTATTCATGTTGAACACCGTTATGCCGCTTCATATTTCTGTGGAAAGCTGGGAACCATGCCACAATCCCTGATACAGGATTCTTTAATGTATAGAATGTTCAAAATAACATTTATTTGAAATGGGTTTTTTAACTATGCAAAACTGTACCATCCATTTTGATCATTTTAAAGGGATAGTTCACCCAAAAAGAAACATTTTAAGGCATCCTTGCTGATTAAAGGTATTCATTTCTTTAACACACATTATACATACACTACCACTTAAATGTTTGGGGGTCAGTAAGATTTTAATGTATGTATTAATGTTTTTAAAAGCATTGTTAAAAAATGTAGGCGCTATTTACTTACCCTCATGTCTGAGGGTGTCAAGCTTCAAAAAGAAAGAACCAAAGAACCATGTGATTTGCACATGGATTGCTAGTCTTCTAAAGACTTTTGATAGCTTTGTGTGAACTAACAATTTTTTTTTGTTATTCCCTGAAAATATTCACTTTATATTAAAAAAGAGCAGCTTGGACACTGTTATGAATCACTCCTTTTTATTTTTCAAGAAAAAAGGCATACAGGTTTTGTCATAAGGGTGTTGTAAATTATGACAATTTTCATTTTTGGGTGAACTATCCTTTTAAGAAATGAGTCACAGTACTACTGATTTTCTAGGCAAACACTGCACAATTTTAGTGCTTCCACTTGAAATTCATAAAGTTCTCATTCTTGTTAGTGCTTTATATGTATTTTTATTGAGCATGAGTACACAGTTACAAACTGATAACATTAGACTGGAGAACCTCCATTTGTCTCAATTTTTATTGCATTTTTTATTAAATGTTTTCATTTTACCCGCTCTTCATAAACCGTCCTCTTCTGGCACCATCTCCACTTGTCATTTCTTTATTTTAACTGTACAGTTGCAGCATCTTAAAAGGCTAATCTGTATTTCTGGCAATCAGTCCTGATCACCCTGTCTAGATTTATTTTGTGATAATAACTTGCTGTAAACTGAGCGTTATACCTACACATATTGTCTCATTTACATTTTTCATTTCCTGGCCTGTGTTGCGTTTGACATTGGTCAGAGATGTAAAGAAGAGGTCAGGTCATGTCACATCTTGAATACGTGTCAGTTTTAGTCACGGTCAAAATAGGTTGGTCATGGTTGCGAAGATTTGGAAATTCCTTGTGAGACGCATAAAGCTTAGGAGGATCTCACAATGTGGAAACTGGATCCTCACGAAGAGCTCTGCTGTGATTATAACTCTGTGGTTATAGAATAGGTGCTTCTGCCATGAGACTGGGAGTATGACTTCAAAGACCATAAAATGAGAATCGGTAGAATAATAAGGTTGATTTAACAGTGGCTCAAAAAAGGACAGCAAAACATGTTTGGCTGTGATGTACTGGTACATCGTTCTATGTTTCCTATATATCGTTCTGTGTTCTATAATATTCTCTCTAATAAGAAATTTTATTTTTGATGTAAATTTAATTTGAATTATAGGCTTTGTCATACAGTTAGCAGAACATATTTTAAAATAAACTCAAACTTGTAGTCAAGATGAAGCCTAAGTCTAAGCCTAAGTCTGTAAATAAATGCTAATCAATGCAATGCAAATCCGTTTTACCAATTCTCATTTTATGGAGAAGAGTATTCCTGATAGTACTCCTGATTTTTACTACGGTGTAGAAACTAGGTTGTTTGAATTAGCATATTCAGTGAATACTAAGAGTTTGAGGCGCACATGTTTATGAAAATGTGCAAATGTACACAGTTGCTCCTTCAGGGTGTTTGTCAATGTCTGTGAACACGTTTAGCCTATTCGTGCTATTTACTGTTAATTGAGTCAGCGCATTTATGTCTCACACAAAAAATGAGTGAAGGAGGAAATGGACAGTCCCAATGTAGAAGTCTGCATCGCTTTCCTTTTCTGCACATTGAAGTCCCGACTCCTGGACAGGCCTCTTCTCCCTGTCCTCCTGAGGGAACATACAAAAAAGGTTGCCAAGCTCAGTTTTGGACATCTGATGTTCTGCACGTAACGCCAAAGCCAAAATGGAAAAGCACAAAGAGACCAGGAAGAACATGAAGGATAGGTTGGAAAAGCATAACAAACAGTATTTTACCACAAGGCAGTGGCCCAAACCCATACCCTGACCACAATTATAGTATTACAAGTCAGTATTTTATGTTGGAAGAGCTAAAAACACTTGAAATTAGCATTAGCCTCTCGATTATCTGTAAATATGCATCTTTTATCACAGATGTTATTGGAAGTTTGCTTTAGGATGAATCGATTAGATTATATTATGTAAATGCTAGGTAATAACTGTTATGGGGAAGGTTAATGGATAATATGATTCAAAACATTTATATTTCTTTGTTGATAAGCTAAGAATGAATAGCTACTGAATTAGATGTAAGATCGCCGATGACTAACTTAAAAAAAGGAGTCTTAAAAAAGGAGTCCCATGAGTATCTCCTGATGAAAGAGTCTTTTATAGAGATCATGGGAGAGGAGTGGGGTCTTGCTCTGTGTACCACAGAGAACCCTTGAGGCTAGTTATTTACCCTGCTTTTCTTCATTTATTTACATTTGTAAATCATGTGGAAAGAGGCTAGTTGTCATACTGTAGTCTGTGATTAATATTTCATTTTTATGATCATAGCCAGAGCCTTAAGCCTGTGGTCTCATTTACAAGACCTCTGTGGACCACATAAACCTTATTGGGTCCGGATATTAGACCTCTATTTAGGATTTGGGTCTCAAACCTGGAGGACTTGGTTTGCACTATGGTGTATAGTAGTCTTGGATAACCTTTTGGAACTTACTGTTCAGTAATCAGGATAACATATTTTTGTTGTTTGACTTTTGGTCTCAGCAAGAATTGATTGGTCAGCAATGACTTTAGTCTCAGCACTCTTGCAAATACTTGTAAATATCTAAATAATTGTGCAATATTTTATATATAAATGTATTATATGCTGCCTGGCCAAGAAAAGGTCACTGTTTGGATTTAAATAAGCATATGCTTAAGAGTAAAATTGTAAAAGGGTTTATGATGTCACCAAACCCAGGAAGAAGCTCGTTGTAGTCCAAACCGGCCGTTTTTGTAGGCAGTACACTGCCATAACTTTAAAAGACAATATCTCTGTTTGCATTGAACTTTCAGCGCTGTAACTTTCCATATACTGTTTAAGCGAAAGCAGCAACATTACACACTAACTAAAGTTAAAAAAGTGAAATTGCATGCAACCACCTCTTTAATTCATTTCCATAAAGAGGTGCATGATTTCCAGCAAGAGTCCAGCACTCTGTAAAGTCACTTCCAGCACATCCAAAAGACTTGCAAAGATTTTAAGGTCTGGACTCAAAGGTGCCAATTCATGTGTGAAAACAATTCTTCATGCTCCCTCTCAACCAAGTACTGTGACGTAGGATTGCGTGCAACTTTCCAGTTTTCGTCCTCCACATATAAGCTTAATAAAGTCTAGACCTTGTTAATAGTCCATCGGTCGTAATTTTTCAACGTCATTGCTGATTCGAGCAAACAAGTCTTACTGCACTCCCTGCAGCGACTTTTAAAAATGGTGGTTAAAAGAAAATGCTGTGTGGAGTAAGCCAATCAAAATGCTGCATGAACTGAACTAATCAGCATGTTTGCATGCCCATGTCACACCCCCGAAAGTTCCTGAACTTTGAAAAAGTACTACCTCGCGAGCAGGGCCGTTTGAAATTTTCATTTACCACTCTGGTTCCTGCGGTCGAAACACACCAAGTACCACCCCAAAGTCCCTAGTTCTTATGGAAAGTTCCTGCGGTGGAAACCCGGCTATAAACCTTTTTTGTTTCCTTTTAAATAGGATTACCGGTATGTTAATTTAGCTAAATTAAAATAATTTAAAGACTAATTAGGGGCCCATTTGAAGTTTCCCAAGGCCCTCGAGTGGGTCCTGGCCCGGTTGAGAACCACTGTACTAGAGTTGAATAAGTTAGCCATTAGCCCTGTTTCCACCAAAATTACCCAGAAAAATTTGTCCCAACAATTGTTTCCTCCCCGAGACCTGCTGCTGTCTACATTTTCATCGAAGTCTAAAGTACCATGAAGATTAGTCCGATGGCGTAGGACTGCGTGCGACTTTCCAGAGCCCACTGGATTTCGTCCTCCGCAAATAAACTTAATAAAGCTTGAACCTCGTCATCCGTCCATCGGTCGTATTTTTTAAATTCCATTGTTGATTCGAATAGCAAACAACTCTTACTGCACATACACCGCAAGAGACTTTTTGGTAAAAAAAAATGAAATGCTGCATGAACTCAACCAATCAGCATGTTTAGTTGCCAAGTCCCACACGTGAAAGTTTTTTTTTCAAAGTTCAGGAATTATCTCACAAAGGTACCTACCCCGTTCCTGCGGTCAAAACACACAGAGTACCACCCCAAAGTCCCTAGTTCCTGGGGAAAGTTCCCACAGTGGAAAACCTGCCATTTATGCATAATTTAATTTTTGCGGTTCTAAATGTCCTGTTATGAATTCTAAATTTGTGAGAGGCTGCTCACCATCTCAGAGCCGTGTTCCCTTCCTGGTCCTCTTTGTCTTTGCCTTGCAGCGGGTGAAAGCAGTGCTATCTCTTATTTGCTTTCCTTTCTGGTTTCCAGGGGAAGCACAAACTGCATCAGGGCGATGGCGTCCAGTGTCCATCCATCTGTACAAGCATTTAAAGCAGATAGAAAGCACCATTAATGTTAATATCAACTGCTTTTTCATTTACAATCTCATGAAATATTACAAAGACAAAAGATTTCCCCTTTAGAATAACATGCGCCAATCAGTTGTTTGATATGATCAAAAACGTGTTATGAAAGCAAATAGGTTTGATTTTGATTTCATGTTCAAGTAAAAATGAAAGGCATCATTTCTTTTTATCACTGCATCAACCTTAAATACAGTTGTGTTTAGAGTGATGTGATTTTTGTCTCTTACTTTTTGAGATTTGCTAACTGGCAGGTGCAGCTCCAGGGATTGTTGAAGAGCGTGATGTTCTGGAGAGTGCTGAACTCAAGGCTGTTTGGCAGCGACTTCAGCTTGTTGTTCTCAAGGTGCAGAGATTTGAGAGCCGTCACTCCCTCAAAGGCAGCATTGGAGAACTTGATGGGTAGAAAGGACAGATAGACGGTATGCAGATGATAAAACGATCATACAACTCGCTGCTTTGCCTCTGCATGCAGAATATCCTACAATTAGCATTCAAAGTCACTCTTAATATCTGAAGGAGACTCATGAATGCTGGACTGAGGGCTTTTTTCCACATGAAAGGCCTCTCTCATGCCGTCCTATGTGCCAGAGCTTATGTAAACCTGTCCAGCCCTCCATCAAACTTCATAAGCTTATGCAAGGCTGCTAAAAACTTCACCAAGGTGTTAGATGTACTGGTCTGAGTGGTGTCTGCTTTATAGGAAGACGACGGTTGAAGGGCTTAGACAGTGTACACCCAGTGTCTGTGGGTGTGTTATGCAAGCGTAGAAACGATGCACTTATTGAAAGGACATTTTGGAAATTTCCACTCAGAAGGCAAGAGACGTGGAGAGTTTGGTAATTTGAGGCGATGGAGGAAGAAGGATCACTTCCATCATGGAAGGGTTGTTTTCATTTTTTCTGTCTGTCCATTCCTCCATCGACCAGCTTTTCTGCCAGAAATGCCTGCAAAGGGCTCACTTGTCCATTCAGGTGAAGCAACGACTAAAAATACTTCTCTTCATGGGCCATGGAACACCCTGTCACTATTTACTGCTAACCCTTGCTGACCTGTTTACATGGTTCGCCAAATGAGAGGAAATAACATGGGTCTCAAAATAATCTTTTTCCAGCAAATACACCCTAAAAATATCCACACGTGAAAGGAAAGTGGTTACTTTTACCCCCTTTTCTAGCATACAAACAGCATTGACCAACTGCATGGGACTAATACTTGTTGATGTGCCTTTAGCAAACATATCTCGGGATAGATAGATAGATAGATAGATAGATAGATAGATAGATAGATAGATAGATAGATAGATAGATAGATAGATAGATAGATAGATAGATAGATAGATAGATAGATAGATAGATAGATAGATAGATAGATAGAATTAAAATTATTATTTGAATTATTAATATAATTCAATATTTTGGTCAGTAATGTGATGGTTTGCCCTGGTATCAGTCAACGTGGCGATTTTGTGGAAGTCAGATCAAAGACAGGGAAAAGATAAATGTATCACTTAAACACTTTTATTAGCTGTTTAATGATCCACAGGGGGAAATCCTGCTGGTATAGCACATGTGCATCCTGACATAAAGCACATATGACCTTATTTAAGGCCTGAAAATATGAAGGGAATGGACAGAATATCAGGAGGATCTTATTGAAAGAAAACAGGTGAAAGTCTACAGCGCAGGTCTGTTTTGGTCAGACACCACTTTGTTCCAATCTACAGTATTGTTTTATTCTAATGGAGTTGCAGTACATTTGCATGACCAGCTCTGATGAGATGCAAAGTTTGTTTGCCGACACTAAGCTTCCCGAAAAACCCAACACAAACATGCTTTTATTTAGCCACAATTTTAGAGGCCAGCATTATGGGGAAAACATTTATTTTGGTTCACAGTTAGCATCTTAATTCGCATGTCTTATTCTAGTTTAATCCATAAAATAACTTCTGTGTCACAGACTTACCTTCTCCAGGCTCATGTCGTTTAGATGGAGCTTCTCCATGTAGCGGCCGAAGCTCCGGAATGCGTGGTCAGGGATGAAGCTGAGAGGGTTTTTGGACAAGTTGAGTTCCTCCACGACACGCAGCTTGCTCATAGCCAGAAGAGGGTAGGTGGACAGCTGGTTACGGTCCAAGGTTAGAATGGCCAGGTTCTCCACTTCATCAAGAGCACCTGGCTGTATGGAGTTTAGCTCGTTGCCACTCATATAAAGCCACCTGAGATCATTAGCACCTGTGAAAGTACCAGGCTGCAGCTCTCGAAGCTTGTTGTTGTCAAGCTGCAAGATAAACAGGTTGATCATGGGAGAAAAAATGCCCTTCGGAAGGCTTGTGATTTGGTTACCATCCAAATAGAGATAGGTCAGTTCGGTTAGGTCCTCAAAAGCACCTGCTTTGATAGTGCTGATCTCATTATTAGACAAGTAGAGGTAGATGAGCTTCTTTAGCCCTTTGAAAGCCTGGCTGGAGATCTCTCGGATTTGACAGTGCTGCACATGCAGAGAAATTAGCCCCGTCATCTCGCTGAAGCCCCCAGTTGGGAGATTTCCCAGGTTGTTCCTTTGCAGATTTAGGAGACGAGTGGCCTCGGATATACGGGGGATCTTCTTGAGTCCGACGTTGTCACAGATAACATGTTGCAGGTCCCCGTGGCAGTGGCACTGGCTTGGGCACTGAGTTGGTGCAGAAAATGCAAAAGGGACGCAAACCTGTAGACTCACTAGCACCAGTAAGAAGCTGAAACTGTACATCATGATGGTGTGTTAGTCAGTCCACTGCTTTATGTTTGGCAATTTGGTCTTCTTTCTGCTTTACTCCGGAGGGTTTTGCAGCAGGAACATATACAGACAGAAAAAGTGGTCCACAAAACCTCAGTGTAAAGAGAGAGTGTGTGTGAGTGCAGAGAGAGAGGGCTAGAGGTGAGCTTGAGAGAAAGAGAGAGAGAGAGAGGGGTGTGTGAGTCAGAGAAAAGGAGGGAAGAGAGCTGAACGCAGTAGTGTTTATAATTAAGATAATCTCTTTACTTACATAGCCATTACAAACTTAACAGGGTCATGATGCTATTTTGAAAGTTCATTATTTTGTTTATTAGGCGTAATAGAATAGGTTAGCATGCATTTTTCACATACTGTATACAGAGTGCAGTACCTCTATTGCCAGTCCGTCTGAAACGCTCTGATTGAGTTCCAGGTTCTACAAAGCCTCTCCTTCCAAAAAGACCAAAGTGCTCTTATTGGCCAGCTGGCCATGTGTGTTTTGTTTGGCCATAAAAAATATGAATGACGCACCTTCACTTCACTGTCCCAATATGGCGCAGGAACCCGAATTTAAAGGCCCCGCCCACACGCCCGCAGAATCGGTTAGTGCAGTTTATTGCAGAACAATAGCCTGACAAGCCAGACCCACATCAAGATGTTTGGTCTGGAAACTCTCCATTGACAGGGCTCAATCCGAGGGGCGGGATAAACGGTTGTCTTTCAAACTCCCTCTGCATGCGATAGGATACGGTACACAACCAACCAGAGCAACTAAGGTGAAACAGAGCTCGTTGATAGATTAAACATTCGCCGTATCCGGTCAGCAAAACTCCGAACTCCGAATGACTTCAGTGCTGTTCTTTGTTCTTAAGCTTAACTCCAAGTCTTCCAGAGTCGCGGTCAAAGCTGATTCGAAAGACCGCCGTTCGCCAGTTTCTGTGTTTACTAGAAGCACGCAAACGCAACTCGGCCATCGTCATTATGGCCCCGCCCACCAACTCTATACACGATGTGATTGGCCCGGCAAGAGTTAGGCGATTACAGCTCAGAAGGGTATTGAGAGTTGCTAGAGGACACTCGTGGGCAGATTAGATTTGCTGCCGCTAGGGTGCATCTAGATTTCTAGGCTAGTAGAACAACTCATGTCGGTGTGAAATAAACAGTTGTGTAAATGTAGAAATTAAAGTCAATCTCTCCTTTCAGTCATGATGTCACACTCCTGTTTTTATAGCATCGAATAACTAAAACCAAACTTTTTAAACAATTAACACTTGAACTTACATCAGTGTAATTAAAAACTATTGTTAATAGTTTTTATAGTGTGATTAAAATTGTTATTAAAAGTAAATTTTGATTGTTTAGTTTGTTTCGCGTCCCATTACATTACATGGAGAGGGCGGGGTTTATGACTTATACTGGGACCAGCCACCTGGGGGGCGATCGAAATGCGGTACACTTGGTTCGGGCAAAATCTCTAGCGTGTATGTGCAACTAGTGATGGGGAGTCGACTCCAAAAGAGTCGATTCCTCGACTCCGAATAGCCCCAGAGTCGGGGTCGACTCCAGTACGGGAATTGCCGCTTGGCGTCGCCTCTGTTGCTGTGGCCCAAATCGCTCGTTTACTGATTGTTTACTGAATCTCTCACTTAAAGTGAATGGCAGTTGCGTGCACTATCAGCAAAGAGAGAATGAAATGAAGTGAGCCGCGAGGTAATACATTGACGTAATACACGGCGTCAGAGAGCTGTCGCAGAAACTTTGTCACACACACTAATTTGAGTGCTTACTTTAGAAATAGAAAAAAAAAAATCACCGCAACTTAAGTTTGTAATTATAGGCTTCCTCCATGCTAGCTTTAGTTTAATTGATTGTATATATTATTGCAATAAATATAGATTTGGTTTTCCATGGTTAACGTCATTAACCATAAATCAAAAATTCTGACATCAAGAAAAAAACGCATTAATAGTGTGCATTATTTTATGTATAGGCTAGTATCTTTAACTTACCTTTTAAGACAATCGACAATCACATCTTTTTTCGTGACTTTTCCTATGTAAAATGATTGGCAATAGATACAGAAACATGATAGCCACAAAAGTCATCGCTAAATTGGACTAATTTGGACGGCCACGCTAAAAGGGTGCGGTTTTAATAAGAGGATTTTAGGACTTTGTGTCAGGGGGAAATAATTTAAATATGTATCTACAGCAATTTTTTCTGATTTCTTACCCTGTTTTGATGTGAAGTAAATGGAGTCGAGGAGTCTATTCCATAGACTCCCATAGTGGGAGTCGGGAATCGGCGTCGACTCCAACAAACCTGGAATCAAACACCCCTATGTGCAACTCACCATAATTGTGAGTTTCTAAAGCAATTGTAAATGTCAACTGTTAATTTAATTGGTTTTACCATATCAGCTCATGTCAAATTCCGAAAATGCAGATGATGAAGCAGATCAGTCGGAACCAACTTTCCAAGCACGACTTGTGTACAGATCAGTCTATAAATATCTTTTGGAAGATTTCGCAACGAAACACACAGCATCTCCACAACATGGCGACAACACTAATTCACTGATGTCTTGCCTTATTTCTCTGTGTTTTTGAGGGTGTTTGTGGAAGTAATATCTGAACTTCAACAGTGTTGTTTGAGGCAGGTCTGAATCGGTGTTCTCTGTTAGATTGAATACATCTCTTTTGTGTGAGACTGAGCTTTGTTACTTTGCAAATTTTACACATGCAGAAACATTTGAAACATTAAAAACATTATATATTGCATGTGAGGTATAAGCAGATTCAGAGGTCTGAAATTGTGTTTTTGTTCTTAGTCTCTCATTTCATAGGGTAACTTGTGTGCAGCCAAATATCATGAGGTTAAGGTGAGACTGCGTGTCGTGCCAGACATTTCCATTGTTTTTAGTTAGCAGAAGGAGAAAAAAAGAGACACTCCCATATGGTGGGTGTTTTATAACATATAATCTTCGCCAGATGTTTGGCTGGTATCACAACAATGGAAATGGAGGTTTTCATTTGTCTGCATAGGAGCGTTTCATTTGGAGAGGCACATTCCTCTGCATAAATGTCTCCTTTGATTTCAACTATGTACAGTATTCAGTAAAGGAAAGAAACTGAAGTGCACTGTGGACTCAAATGTTTTTTTTTTCCACATGCAACAAAACATTTGATCTTTGTTCCTCTTTGGTTCAAAGACCTAAGAGACCTTAGATCTGTTTATGTGCGTCACAGCTCTTCTCAGGTTAGGTGGAATCTAGTGTTTGCTTAACAAATGTAACATTTTATCGGCAAAGTGTAAGTCTTGGTTCTTTCAAGTCCACATTCACACCTTGCAGTGTGCAAATTCTGCCCTGCAAGTACCTAGTGTTTGGCTAGCAGTAACATTGGCCTGATATATATATATATATATATATATATATATATATATATATATATATATATATATATATATATATATATATATATATATATATATATATATATATATATATATATATATATATATATATATATATATATATATATATATATATATATATATATATATATATATATATATATATATATATATATATATATATATATATATATATATATATATATATATATATATATATATATATATATATATATATATATATATATATATATATATATATATATATATATATATATATATATAAAATTATAGCAAGTGAGAAAAGGTGTAATACTGTTTGACAGTGAAATCCCAATAAGAATATACTGGAAATGGCCATTAAAGATGATGCATTTTTTTTCCTGTACTAACTGAGTTCCTGACTCACTTAAAATCACTTAAAATATTCCACACAAACATTATAAATGTCTAGCATGTCAGACAGTTTCACTTCAACAGCTGACAGCACATAATTTAGTTTGGTAAACACAAATTGGCATCCTCTGCCATGATGAGGTTATGTCTCTGAATGACACCATTGGCAAAGGTTTTTTTTATTTTTCAGTGTACATTATCTAAAGCTACCTTATGATTTATTTTAGCCCAAAGCGATAATGTATAGTGTGAAAGCTTGGGTTCAAAACAACAGCTGGTGTGCCAGTTCTCAGGTGCGCACCACATACCTCACCTGCTTCCCAGGCCTGTTAGATTCCGCTGATTCAGCTGTCTCCTTGCCTTTAGGCTAGTTTTTGGGAAAATGTTAGCTAAAGGCCTTTACCACATTCTGCTGTGCAAAAAGACTTTGTTTAAAGTGAGTGAATTTAAGTGAGTTTTATGGTATTGAAATCATGAGGTTAGTTACACAAACCATAACACATACACTGGAGTCTAATATCTGGGGTTTAAAATGTAATTTACACATGGACGTAAGCAACGTTTTACAGTAAGATAAAACATTTTTTTTTAAATAAATATTTCAGACACGTTCTAATTTGTCAGATTTGTAACCCTGTTAAAGCAAAATGGTAAAAATAAATGAGACGTGTGCTGTGGTGTCTGGCATCAAAATGTTAGCAGCAAATCCTTTAAATCCTGTAAGTTGTGAGGTGGGGCCTCCATGGATTGGACTTGTTTGTTCAGCACATCCCACAGAAGCTTGATTGGATTGAGATCTAAGGATTTTAGAGGCCAAGTCAACAATTTAAACTCGTTTTTATTCTCCTCAAACCATTCCTGTACCTATTTGCTTTGTGGTGGAGTGTGTTATCCTGCTAAATGGACACAGCCCCCAGCGAATACCATTTCCATGAAAGAGTGTACATCGGTCTGCAACAATGCTTAGGTAGGTGGTACGTGTCAAATTAACATCCACATGGATGGCAGGACTCATCCAGATGACGTTAAAGAAAACGTGATTCATCAGACCAAGATGCCTTCTTCCATTGCTCCGTGGTCCAGTTTTGATGCTCACTGTTGGTGCTTTCGGTGGTGTACAGGGGTCAGCATGGGCTCCCTGACTGGTCTATGGCTATGCAGCCCCACACGCAACAAACTGCGACGCACATTGTATTCTGACACCTTTCTATCAGCACCAGCATTAACTTCTTGAGCAATTTTAGCAACAGTAGCTCGTCTGTTTGATCAGACCACACAGGCCAGCCTTTACTCCCCACGTGCATCATTGAGCCTTGGCCACCCATGACCCTGTCACCAATTCACCACTGTTCTTACCTTGGACCACTTTAGATAGATACTGACCACTGCAGACCATGAACACCCCACAACAGCTGCAGTTTTGGAGATGCTCTGACCCAGTCGTTTAGCCATCACAATTTGCCCTTGATAAACACTTGCCTATTTTTCCTGCTTCTAGCACATCAACTTTGAGGTTCACTTGCTGCCTAATATATCCCAACTACTAACAGGTGCTGTGATGTCTGTGTTATTTACTTCACCTGTCATATCAGTGGTCATGATGTTATGCCTGATCGGATATGGATATATATATATATATATATTATATATATATATATATATAATATAATTTTTATTTTATTTTTTTTATTTAATTTAGTCATATGCATTTCATTTTACATTTTATCAATTCACAACAATTTTCTTTTAAATATTTATAAAACATTATTTGTATTGTAAAATATATGTAATAATAAATAAAAAAATTAATTATAACAGAAAAATGAGAGAAGTTGTATTCTTGTTTTGGAACAGATTGGGTACGGCACAACTGAAAACAGCCCTGTGACATTCTGCGGCTTTCCAGTTGACAGCATAGAGCGAAAGACTGAGACTGTTGGATGTATATGCCCCCATACTGAGGTTCATTTCCACACGCTACTAGATAAAGATGTTCAGCATTGTTGTCTGTTTTAGCACACTGAATGTTGTTTCTCCATTAGGCTAAAGTAGTGAACCCTACTACAGGAGAGACCCTGCCTCTGGGGGCTCAGGGGGAGATGATGATCAGGGGATACTGCGTGATGCAGGAATACTGGAAGGATGATGAAAAGACCCAGGAGTGCATCACAAAAGATCGCTGGTACAAGACTGGGTAAGTGCGAGTGAATTTTTTTTCTCTTTTTTTTTCTCTCTCTTACTAGATAACATTTTTCAGAATTCATTTCAAATAGTCCTCAATGACTCCATAATTGTTCTGTATTTTTATAAAGTGATATTGCCAGTTTGGACAAGTTCGGCTACTGCAAAATAGAAGGACGCATAAAGGACTTGATCATCCGAGGAGGAGAGAACATCTATCCTGCTGAAATCGAACAGTTTCTGCATACACATCCTAAAGTTCAGGAAGCACAGGTCAGCAATGTTAAACCCAGTTATGCTCTTTTACAAAGTCTTGGTTTTGTTTTTTGCCATCTACTAGAATAGTTTTTCATACTTGTTCAAAAAAGATTTTTAAAAAAAAAGATATATTTTTAAATTGTTGCACCACCTTTCCCCCAGTCTGTCAGTAATGCTCTGTTTAGTTCCTGTTGCTCTGAAGGCTTTCCTTCTAAAAAGCACACTGTGCTTTGATTGGTCCACTGACCTAGTGTGTTGTGATTGGTTAACAGCTTCAAGTGTGTTTCACAAATTTCACGCCCCTTACAATAACAGCGGGTGTCAACACACTACGTAACTCATCCAGGTCTCAGCCCTTTTTTCCACATCGCTTGGGTGGTGTCTATTCACACCAAGTGCAAATTAGCGCGCCTTGTTGACAAGTGCTATTTGCACTAGCTCCACCTAACAATGCCTTGTTGTGCTAAACAACATTTTTAAAAAACGCCCGCCATTCTACGTTTCAGCACAAGGCTAATGGATTGTTGTTTTGACGAGATCCACACAAGTTCGAATCCGGCTTTGGCAGAGGTTGCTCTTCTCTATTTTCTAAATCACATCGGAAAGGCATTTCCTTTAAACAAAAATTAGGAAAATGTTTTAAATGTGCAAATAAAGTGCCTAATGAACTGTTTAATAATAATGAAAGTATTTATTGGGTAGAGTTAGGGGTAGGTGTATGGAGGGCTTTTATTGTCCCTTTAAGCTGCATTCTTTTAATAATAAATAATAATTAATAAAATAATGTACACTATTATTGCATCCTGTTAATGTATAACAATACTAAGGTGCAAATAGTAGCCTATGTATCTGTCAAAATAAAGTATAAATTACATGTAATTACTACTTACACATATTGGAAAGAACTACTTTATAGTTTAAATAGAATATATCACTAGTATTTGTACTTAGTAAATAGCATCTACACCTATTTGCACTTAGTGTAAATATCATCTGACTATATTGCTAAGCAAATTATATTTTCACTGAGTGTAAATAGAATCTAGTTGCTATTTACACTAGGTGTAAATAAAATGTTTCGCTATTTGCACAGTGCAAATAGCCACCGCCATTATATAAATTATGAATATTGTGGCGTTTACGTTCGAAAGAATAACTCCATTTAGTGTCGACTATGTGTTTGCAACTTTGCAGACCTTTTCATGCTCATTACACACTAAAAGGAAGTTGAAAATGTAAAAAAGCCTCTTTAACTAGACATTTATTTACCTTAGCACTTCTCAACTGTTCCTTTAACCACCAGTTTATAGTTAAAGGGTTAGTTCACCCAAAAATGAAATTGATGTCATTAACGACTCACCCTAATGTCGTTCCACACCCGTAAGACCTCCGTTCATCTTCAGAACACAGTTTAAGATATTTTATATTTAGTCCGACAGCATATCTAAGTGTATGCACACTATACTGTCCATGTCCAGAAAGGGAATAAAAACATCATCAAAGTAATCCGTATGTTAATTTGAATCTCTTGAAGCATTTTTGGTCCAAAAATAGCAACAACTACGAATTTATTCAGCATTGTCTTCTCTTCCGCGTTTGTTTTCAAACCTCAAATACAGATTCAAATGGTCAATCAGCGTATTCATTCATGATTCTGATCATCATTCATTCCAAATCATGAATCAATAAGCTGATTCATAACCGTTTGAATCTTTATTTGAGGATTGAAAACAATCACAGAAGAGAAGACAATGCTGAATAAAGTCGTAGTTTTTATTATTTTTTATTTTTCGATGCTTCAAGAGATTCTAATTAACTAACTGATGTCACATATGGACTAATTTGATGATGTTTTTATTAGCTTTCTGGACATGGACAGTATAGTTTGCATACGCTCTCGGACTAAATATAAAATATCTTAAACTGTGTTCTGAAGATGAACGGAGGTCTTACCGGTGTGGAACGACATTAGGGTGAGTCATTAATGACATCAATTTGATTTTTGGGTGAACAAACCCTTTAAGAAATCTAGATGGTTCAAGCTAGAAAAGAATATTAATGGCCAGTTTTACAGACAGGGCTTAGTTTAAGTCAGGATTAGGCCTTAGTTCAATAAGGACATTTAAGAACATTCATTACAAAAAAACATTGCAGGTCTACATCTTGAGACAAAACAATGGCACTGATTTAAGCGTAAGATATGTCAGTGCAAGTTGCTTTCAGGTAAAACAGTTCCAACACGAGTTTTAGCCTGGGACTAGGCTTAAGGCTTGTCTGTAAAACCTGAGATAAATCTCTGTTGTCCATACAGGTGGTTGGAGTGAAGGATGAGAAAATGGGAGAGGAAGTTTGTGCTTGTATTATACTCAAGTCTGGTATGGAATGCACTGCAGAAGAGCTCAAGGCCTACTGCAAAGGAAAGGTCAGAATATCCGTCATGCTTTATGGATTATCCAGCACATGTACAAAACTATTTGCCATTAAAATATTACTGTTGTTTTCGCAGATTGCCCATTTCAAGGTGCCACGCTACATATTGTTTGTTGAGAGATATCCTTTGACTGTCACAGGCAAGGTAAGTGATATGAAAAGTATGTAAGTCGCCACACGTCACCACTGTTATTAAACATAAACAATTCAGATGATTAATTAAGTCTAGAGAAAGTCGTTACAGTATGTATTTAAATAACGAATCTTCACCCCTTTCTGTGTCTCTGTGGGTACATGTTAAAAATGAAGACAATGTAAAAATGGTGTTTTCTTGGGCCGATTCGCATTCGTCTCTAGACGGAAGAAATTTAAGCAATTTCCCCGTCTGCATGAAAGCCACTGAAGTGGTTCTCAGGCATTCAAGGGCTACTATGACACCTTTGCTTTTAACGGTTTGCTGTCGACAGATTGAACCCTTTAATAGCACTAAAACTGTTTCTTTTCTTCATCCCTGTCAGATCCAGAAGCAAAAGCTGCGTGAGCAGGCAGAAAAACAGCTTGGGCTCTGATTGCAAAAGCAATGGTGATATTATTTTTTTAAATTACAAGTGGGACATTGAGGTTAAGGATATTGTTACTCAAAATACTGTGATTTTATATATGTTAAGCTATATTTTTTAATCAAATATCTCTTTGAAGGTTTATACATACATGAAACTATCCTATTATGTTACTCTATTTCTAAAAACATGTGGCATTCCTACATGTTATGGATCATGTGTCTTTTCGTAATCATCTTTATTTTGGTATGAATTGTTTTTGATACCAAATAATTCTTAATCATAGAAACCAAATATATACCAACATATCAGTGTCAAAAAAACTAGGCCAGTTTAAGGTAAATATCTTTATAAATGTAATGAAATGTATCCAAATTACACTACACTATTGTTAATAAATGACAAGAAAACTGTGTTTTTCAGAAGTTGCAAATAAAAATGATTTTCTTTGGTTTCTGTGCACATCTACCTATTTAATCTGAAGTTCATGTTTTATATTTTATATTACCAAATATAGAGTATTTAGGGCACAAATGCAGTCTTTTTTTGGCAGTAAGGTGGTTTCCCTCATTGTGATCTCAGGTGTGCCCTGTCGGTGTTCATTTAGGCCTTGGTGGTTTCCTGCTTGGCTCGTGATGAGAACATTTTGATGCTAGTATTGAGACCATATGGAAAGAGGTCCTCTCGCAGGATTCGAATGGGTCTGATGGAAAGTAATGGCTACTCCGGTTTGGACAAGCACATAGTTTTGAGAGGATCATTTAGGGTGAGACTTTAAAATTAAAGACCTGGACAAAATCCCAGACATTCTTTTCGAATTTTCTTGCAGCTAATAATGGAATCAGTCATTCACTGCAAGCTTCTCAAGGTCATTATTGGGTGCATTCACTTGACTGTGTAATATATTTCATAAAATTAACAAAGATTTATGGCATCATTGCTTCCAGTAAAAGGAACACATAGTTTGGAATCTAGCATAAGTGAAAATCTTAAGAAGGAGCTGAATAAGTTAAGTGTCTCCCCCATGTGTCCTTTATTAGAACAGCAACCCGGCCATCTGTGGGTTCCTTTTTTGGATTAAGAAAGTTCCAAGGAAGAAACAGTGGTGAACCGGTGACAGGGTCATGGCTCATTGATGCACATGGGGAGAGAAGGCTGTCAGAATAAACCATGAATCTCAGTTTGTTTTGTATGGGGCTGCATAACTACAGACCAGTCAGGGTGTCCATGCTGACCCCTGTCCACCAGTAAAAGAGCCAACAGTGGGCACGTGAGCATCAGACCTGGACCATGGTGCAATAAAAGATGGCCTGGTCTGATGAATTAAATTTTCTTTCGCATCATGTGGATGGCCGGGTACGTTTGCGTCACTTACCTAGAGAACACATGGCACCAGGATGCACTATGGGCAGAAGGCAAGACCACGCCTTGACGGGTCAGGGCTGTTTTGGCAGCTAAAGGGAGACCAACACAATATTAGGTGGTGATAATGTTATGCCTGATCAGTGTGTATATATAATATAACACCTGTTCAATTTCTCATTAATGCAATTATCTAATCAACCAATCACATGGCAGTTGCTTTAATGCATTTAGGGGTGTGGTCCTGGTCAAAACAATCTCCTGAACTCCAAACTGAATTTTAGAATGGGAAAGAAAGGTGATTTAATTAATTTTGAGTGTGGCATGGTTGTTGGTGCCAGTAATTCATAATCTGCTCAGTTTCTGGGATTTTCACGCACAACCATTTCTAGGGTTTACAAAGAATTGTTTCAAAAGGGAAAAACATCCAGTATGCGGCAGTCCTGTGGGTGCCTTGTTGATGCTAGAGGTCAGAGGAGAATGGGCCGACTGATTCAAGCTGATAGAAGAGTAACTTTGACTGAAATAACCACTCGATACAACCAAGGTATGCAGCAAAGCATTTGTGAAGCCACAACACGCACAACTTTGAGGCGGATGGGCTACAACAGCAGAAGACCCCACCGGGTACCACTCATCTCCACTACAAATAGGAAAAATAGGCTACAGTTTGCACAAGCTCCCAAAATTGGACAGTTAAAGACTGGAAAAATGTTGCCTGGTCTGAGTCTCGATTTCTGTTGAGACATTCAGATGGTAGAGTCAGAACTTGGCGTAAACAGAATGAGAACATGAATCCATCATGCCTTGTTACCACTGTGCAGGCTTGTGGTGGTGTAATGGTGTGGGGGATATTTTCTTGGCACACTTTAGGCCCCTAAGTGCCACTTGGCCATCGTTTAAATGCCACGGCCTACCTGAGCGTTGTTTCTGACCATGTCTATCCCTTTATGACCACCATGTGCCCATCCTCTGATGGCTACTTCCAGCAGGATAATGCACCATGTCACAAAGCTAGCATCAATTTAAATTGGTTTATTGAACATGGCAATGAGTTCACTGTACTAAAATGGCCCCCACAGTCACCAGATCTCAACCCAGTACAGCATCTTTGGGATGTGGTGGAACAGGAGCTTCGTCCCTGGATGTGCATCCCACAAAACTCCATCAACTGCAAGATGCTATCCTATCAATATGGGCCAATTTGTGTGTGTATATGTATGTACATGTGTATGTATACAGAAGCCTCTAAATACTTACAGGCTGCGTTTATTGGAGGTTATGAAGGAGCTTATTATCTGCACAAAATTGTAACTGTTGGGGGTTGAATAATTGTGTACATAAATGGTTAGTCATTATGACTTTTTTAATTTCTCATCAACTGCACATTTTTCAGAATCACTTACATGTGTATTACCAGTGCATTTGTTGAATTGGTTTCATAACATTGTGCTTTTGGCAGCAAAATGTCTTTTGCAGGTCAAGTGGGTTGAATCACTTTGATTGCAACTACATGATTTATTAAGAAAATTAGGTTTTATTTTATTTTTAAATAATCTTAAATTACATCATTTAAACATTTGCAATTGTCCAGGAACTATTACAAGCCAAATCAAAAGTCAGTCCTTTGGAAGTGGAATCCCTACCGCTGATTGACTTTGTCCCTGCATTCCCTCTCGGGCTCTGTCCACTTGTTCCCGTGTGCAGTAGTCCTCCAGGAAGACAGAAGCCAGGTTCCTGAGCCGCGGGTTCTGAGTGAGGGAGAAGCGCAGCATGCACTGCACCACGGCACTGTCTGTGGTCTCAGCGCGAGAGGCAGCTGTGGTGAGGTTCATTAATGTACTGATGGCAGAGAGAACCGTCTCATCTCTGTTACTCGACAGGCATGATATCACTAATGGGACTCCACCGCTTTGCAGGATTTGATCACGGGACTCGCGCTCCATGCTGAGGTTACATAAGCCACCTGAATGATATCAAACATTGTTTTTTTCATGCAAACAGATCATAACAGCAATAGACAACCTTACAGTTATACCAACCAATTCCGAACTCCACAAAGTTGTCGTTCTCTTCTGTCAGCATGTCCAGGAAGAGCTCAGTCACCTGGAGCATTCGAAGAGCTTCCATGTTTGATGGATCATAGGCAAAGTTGGCCAGGTTTGCCAGCACTTGCTCTTTAGACTCTGCAAGACAAATGATGCATTTTTCAGACAACCTACCACTTTAATTAGAAAGATGTCTGTAAACAACTACTGTATGTACCGATTATAGTTTGTCAAATAAAGGAATAGATTGTACAAACTGAGTCAAGCACTGACGTACCCTCATTGTCAGTGTCCTGAAACTCGGTGACCAGCCCCTGCAGGAACTCAAACCTGTCAGACACTGAGAATCGATTCTTCCCTGCCATCACAGAAGGATCGTGGGAAACATTGGTTCAACACCTGCAGAAAGACAGATAGAGAGGTTTTATTACCATGTGTAACTGGATAGATGGATGGATGGATGGGTAAAAATGGCAGTTTTATATTACTGTGTAAAAATACAGCCGTTTGCTACTTCAGTATTTGTAGATGTTTTTTTCACGTTTAATACACATTTAATATGCATTCAATATTTACAATGTAGACCCTTTGTTTATAACCTCAGCAATTTGCTCTGGCATGCCAGGATATTAGCTTCTGGGCCAAATCCTGACTGATGGAGATCAATTCTTGCCTTGTTATTGCTTGAAGTTGAACACAATTTTTGGGCTTCCGCTTGTCCACTTGCCTTTTGAGGACTTACCACAGGATCTTTATGAGATTAAGATCCATGGAGTTGCTTGACCACGAATCAAAAATTTCAATGTAATGATCTCTGAGCCACTTCATTATAATTCTTGCCTTGCGACAGGGTGCTCCATCATGCTCAAAAATTCACGGATCATTCCCAAACTGCACCTGGATCATTGGGAGAAGTTGCACTTACTTACAGGACGTTTCAATACCATTCTTTATTCCAAGCAATGTTTTTGGGCAGAATTGTAAGAGCCTGCTCCGTTAGATGAAAAGCCACCCCACACATGAGTCTCGAGATGCTTCACTGTTGGTACAATACGGGACACATGGTAGGGTTCCAACTTTTCTTCTCCAGACAATCTATTTTCCATATGTCCAAAACAGTCGGAAGGGGTCTTCATCAGAGAAAATTTTGCACCAATCTTCTGCTCTCCAATCCTCGTACTCTCTGTAGAATTTCAGTCTGTCAAAGGGGCTTCTTTGCTGCTCTTCTTGACATCCTGAATAATTCTTTATTGCAGTCAAATCTCTCTCCTATTTTTTGCAGCAAATTTCTTTCTTTTTTTTAAATGCTAAGCGATGAAGGCTGCATGTCTTTCTTTGGAAGTAAGCAAGCATTGCTAAAGAACACACACAATTGGAAATTATTCTTCAGTCCTTTTAAAGCGATCAGTCCATTCTTAATCATCAGAATTATTGTAATTTCTCCTGACTACTAACGTACCTGTTCACACTTTTCCGTGTGCTGAGGATAGGATTCATTAAATTATTTTAGCTGGTCATTTTGTGCTGGGGCAAAAAGAATACAGTGACATTTGGGGTTTTGTGATAAAATAAAACATTTAGGCCAATAAAGCTGCTATTGATATGATTTAAAATGCATCTGATCCCTCTGCACAATAAAGTGAATAGCTACACAACAACTGAAGTAGCAAACTTTGCAAAAAACAACATTTATATCACTGACAGACAGATAGGGACAGTTTTATAACACTATGTGTGAAGCTATATTGCAAGAAGTTTAATTTATGCACTAACTGTACATCTACACATTTCATATTTTCATACTAAGCTTAAAAAGACAATACAAACAGACAAGATATGAGACAGATGCAGACGTGACTTAACGTTACTCGTGCAGAATAATACTGATTAAAGTCACTTGTGCTTCTGCTAAAAACTTCTATAATTCGAATTTCACGTCTTTCGGATTGTAAATACAAATCAATTTAATCCATTAAGTCTATTTAATCAATGAATGTCTGGAGTTTCCCATCACTAAAGCTACTTACACGACTGGTCCGTCAGTAAATACTTCCCCGCATTAACCGTCATCTGTAGTTCCTTTGATCTAAAGTTAATTCCTCATGAAAGTGTTTCCTAGTAAAATATTCTAACATAAAATTATACTAGGTAAATTATTCAGATCATTCCCTCTACTTCGTAAGACAATATATAAACTAAATGAAGCGATCTATTTGATAACGCTCGAGCCGGAAGTAATGCATAGGGTTAATATGTGCAAGTATATTTGTCCGTGTACAAGTCAGAACCAGAACTACCCTTTCACAGAGACTTTTGCTGTTTTGTCTACTTACACGAAGACAATCCATTTCCAGCATGAAACAATCCAAACTATCCACTGGGAAACGCCTAACAAAACCGATTCTTTTTGGGACACTGCTCGTAGGTTTGGCCACCGCATTTCTGAATAGGTGAGTGAGATAGATAACACACCCCCTTGACATTGACACCCTGCATGCGTGTATAGTAAATACGAAATAATACATATCGTTTGTATAATATGAACTAATACAGATAGTGTGTGAGACACACAGTATGGAAGTTTTAAAATTAGTATAGACAAAGCACGTTTGGATACATTATAGGACCCAAAAATCCAAAGATTAAAATAACTTTGCTGTGATGTCTGATGCTGATCATCATCATTCTGCCTTGTTCATGAAGGCATTTGTTCATGGAGGACGTGGCAGATCTCAGGGAGCAGGAGCGATCCCGTAATGAGACCAAACTGCTGGAGGTGCTAGAAAGGAGGCAGAAACAAATAGATGAAGTTACAGAGAAGAGGAGTGCAGGGGGCAGGTGAGATGATGACTGACCTCCCTGAACAGAGACCTGCAGAAAACCAGCACTAATGAAGAAAAAGTGGGACATTTGCCAATACGATTTTGTGAAGTGTTATAAAACTTATTTGACTGCTCTGTTATTGCTAAAATGGGACAGCAGCTGCATGGAAAGTCTGTGGGTGAGGGTGATACAGAAAGCAAGTACAATTTAGCCAACACAATACATAGCCTATTATCTGTTTTGTTGGTGATAATTCAAATTGGTTGCCTGATCATATTTAACAGTTGGATTTGCAAGAGTATTTTACATTACACAGCACAAATGGTGGAAATCAGTAATTAATGGGCCAAGATTTTCCTCATTCCTGCCACTGACAAAAATCTGCTTGGATTGTATACATTTCTGTAAAAAAAAACTAATATTTTATGTACTATTCAGATTAAAGATTGACTTCACCAGTTAAAAAAAGCTGAGATAAATCAGGAAAAAAATTGCAGTATGCATCAGTGTTGTTATTGTTAAGTAAACCTTTTACAATAATTTTCATTAATTGAAATAAAATTAAGCTAAAATAAAATATATTAGATGCTAATTTTTAACTTTAAAGCTATAGTGGTGCAGGCATGACGTCACTTTGTAGGCTAACCGGGAGTTGGCATTTCACCAGTTCCCTCAACAAAAAACCCAAGGATTTTTCCATAAACTTTTGGATTAGTGCAAAAAACAAATGGTTACAATACTTACACATTTTGTCCATCAAGATCATTTTCACAGATGAACACCACTTTTATGAATTTTAAAACATAAATCGGTCGCCAGAAGTAAAAAGCTTAAGGTAGGCTATAAACGAACTACACCACCACTGCTCAATTTCAACATCACAACCACAAGGTAGTGGGGTAATACTGGTGTATCTGATGTCGTAGAATAAAACATAAAAGTGCTTGAGCTTGTGTTCACCGCAAACATTGTTTCAGACATTTAGCCAAAATCAGTTTAAAAAAAAATCAATTGACTTAGGCGGGATAATGAAACCAGAAGTGCTTAAATGTTAACTTTTCTGCTTTTTGGCCTACAAAGTGATGTCATACCCCCCACCCTGCCTTCGGAGTGTTTTCCAAAGCCACGCTTCCTCCAAAACACAGCCAAAGCAGTCAGCAAAGTGTCACAAGACTGTGTTAAATTACCTCACAAAGCACTTAACATTAGAACTGAATGCAAATGCAATGTTTGGATGAATATTTTTTGGTCCTGTGACTTCCACAGAAGATATAAACATTTTTAAATATTTAGACCACTTCTATTATTGATTGCCGTCATGATGTGAAGAGAGCTTCAACCAGAATACGTTTCTGGTTAAATAATTACCTACCTTTAAACAAAGATTAGAAGCAATGTCTTGGCAACCAACTGAGATAAAATAAGTTGAAATTAAAGTACTAAAATTTAAGTAAGTCAGAAATGTAAAACAAATTTAATAAGCTAATATAAAAATAGCTAATTCAAAATATTAATAAATAGGATATAAATAATACTAAATATAACACCTTATACATAAAATAACATACAAGCCTTATTTTGAGGTTCTTCTGTTATATTTTACAGTGGTAACACTAGTTATTTTAATGTTTGTTACAATAAAACAGACAAATGAGAACACTACCATTTATTTGAGCACGCAAAAGTAACAAAAAGTGCTTTTTAACACTGCACTATTTAAACCAAAATTAATAAGATTTGTCCTTCACAACAAGGAAAAAAAAGTATGGATATTCCAACAAATACTATGAGGCTGGGAAACCAACCTGAGACTAGAGCAAATGTGTCATACAGTATTACTAAAGCAGTCAATTGTCAATATGACCGAAACAATGTTCAAAAATGCAAACCTGCTGGAGCCAAAACTAATCTTTCATGTCCAACTCCAAAGACGTTTCACACTTACACCAGGCCACGTTTCAGGGACAAAAATATGGGAAGTTCACCCATCTGAGGCACACATTAGCACTTAATACAAATTCTACCCAAAAAACCAAACAAAACAAAAACAAGATTGAAAAATTGGGGATATAAGTGCACATGTAAGTCTAGATAGTCAGAGCTCCACACTTTAGCTTCCTTTTTCCTTCAATATACAGTATATCATTTATATATCAGGTCTACCTTCTTATACACAAACAGTGCATGTGCTGCACAACATATATTAATAGTATAAATTCCCTTTTGTTTTTAGATTTCACATACGTTGCCTTCCAACACTACAGCAATAAATACATTTTTGGACTGTGGTAAAAGACATCACATTTGCAAAGAATACAGAAAACTATGTACATACTGTATATGTTTAGATCTAAATTAACAGTAACCATAAATATATTAGAAGGGTATGTACACATCTTTAGGAAATATTAACAAGCATTTCAGCAGTAAAATGTAGGATATTGCAACATAAAGACTAGTGTGAGGTGCTGCTACAGTTGGGCATTATTACTAACCTTGTTGTAACCCACTGTAATCTCGACTCAGATTCAGTAGTGTATTAAAAGGAATAGTTATATTGCTGTATAGTGCTTCTTTCAGTGGATGTAATGGAGTTTGTCTCCGGAGTAAGTGTTTTAAGTGTCACACGCTGAGCACTAGGCCGGACGGAGAGTTGGAGCTTGGCGGGGCCGAGATGTTCGTCACGGTGCCGGGGTCCAAACCGTTCATTGTCCTGCTGTGCTCACAGAAACATGAGACTGAGGTTAGACGCTTCAAATGAGGCATGTGAGCCCTGTACAATGCAAGCCATCAGACCATTCATTCTACTGTTAGAATTGCTAGTATTTCTTTTAAGGCCACTCCACACCAATTGGATAAACTAGACAGGGTTTGGCATAAAATGTGGAAGGTTTCCCAAAACCAAAAGGACTGTTAATATGCGCAGTAAAGCTCACATGCCAGTGAATTGGTGTAGATAAGCAAGCTCTGAAACTGCAGATTTTCTCAAGCAGAGGCCTAAACCAGCCCGACCACTCAATACAGCCCCAAGAGACACCAGAAACAAACACTCTACTGTCCATCAGTACAAAGGTAATTTGATGACCGTCATCAACTGCACATCGCTGTGTCTGTTCTTGTAGCCTTGAAACACATAAACGTAATATTTGTACTGCACTGTCACAAAATCAAATCACTAAAGTATACTGGAGACTGCAAAGGCCCACTCTGCTGTCCTGTTATCCTGACCTAAACACTCATCTAAATATCTGATAAGTCTTACGCAGCAGAATTACAAGTCCTGGACGTCCTCTCTGTACCTTATCCCAGGACACACTGATTCAGCACTGCAGTGAGCTGCGTAACACTGCGGTAGAGGTGTGGATCCTCTAGACCTCCTGATCCAAAAGATTCTTGAGATGAATATTTCTTTTTCTATTATTATTATTCAATTTCTTCTCAAATTGATTAAATTACAATAAAGCTTATTCAAAGAGTTAGTTCACCCAAAAATGACTCACCCTCATGTTGATCCGAACCCGCAAGACCTTCGTTCAGCTTTGGAGCACAAATTAAGATATTTTTGATGAAATTCGAGAGCTTTCTGACCTCCCATAGACTGCAACCTTAATATTATGGTTCAACCTTAATATTATGAAGTGACAAAAATACTTTTTGTGCAAAACAACAACAAAAATAACAACTTTATTCAACAATTTCTTCTCTTCGTGTCAGTCTCTTACGCTGTTCACGTGAGCACCACGATGCATGCATGATGCCTACTCAGGAGCCGGCGTTCTGATGTAGAACTCGGAAGGGATACACTGTTTACAAAGTGAACAGTGCCAGAGACTGACATGGAAGAGAAGAAATAGTTGAATAAAGTTATTTTTTTGTGCACTTCATATTCTCTTCACTTTATAAAAAAAGCTTGAACTACTGGAGCCACGTAGCCTGACGTGGTCATACTCAATTCTAGTCAGAATATGAGTCTGAACCTGCTCCATTGGGCTGTGATTATGGGGCGTGTTTCAACCGAACCAGGAAAGAAGTCAACTGGATAGACCTACAACCAACAGAGCTCAAATGCACTGTGTTGCCAAGTCCGCGTTTTTTTTCTACGCAGGTTGTTTTCTATGTCCGCGGGTTGAAGCAAAGCCCTATTATGTGATATATAGACCCATGAATGTGAATTTTAGCAGGCAACCGTGCCAAAATAACACACATTTTACCCCCCAAACGCCATTTTTTCCCGGAGAACCCCCCCCAGAAGCTATTGTTTAGGGCTAGTAGCTGGCGGGTTTTGTTGTAAAAACTTGGCAACCCTGTCTGCACGTGTGCAGGAATAAACAATCTTTGCCAGTGTTGTAAAAAAATCAAAGAATTTAATGATACACAGAGTTCTTACCCAACATGATCATCATTTCTGAGAGAAATTGTGAAGGTGAATGCAAATACAAACAAGCTCTCTGTTTAAGATTTGAACAATATAATCCAAGCCCCTTTGATGACGTGCATGATTACGTTACTGTTGATCATCTATCCGTCATTGTCTAAAGCCCGCCCTGATGATTTCATTGGTCCGAACAGTTTCTGTCCAGGGATAATTACTCCTCTGGAGCAAGGCCAGACCGAACTGCTCAACCTAACAATGTTGTTGGCGGGGCTAAGTTCGGCTGGCATCCAGGCTAGGAGCCACGTGGACTATTTTAATAATGTCTTTGCTACCTTTCAGAGCCTTGTAAGAGGTGATTACATTTTAGTCTTTGGAGGTCAGAAAACCCTTGGATTTCATCAAAAATATCTTCATTTGTGTTCCGAAGATGAACGAGATGAATGTCAATTAATGACTGAATTTTCATTTTTGGGTAAACCAACCCTTTAAACATGCTTAAAGTCAACATGAAATTAAAATTGATACCCTTTATTTTTGTTATACGAGTTCCTGTTCTTATTATGCATGATTCATGTCAAAAAATGTTTGTCTTCATAATCTTTTAGAAAAACATATGTCCTTTTTGGCTGTTGTCACATTTTTCAACCCATCAATCTATCCCAAAAACAAATCATCACGGTTTCCACAAAAATATAATTTTGAATGAAAAATCAGGTTGCCATCACAGGAATAAATAGCATTTAATAATATATTAAAATAGAAAACAGCTACATTTTGAACTGAATATCTCACATTATTACTGTAATAATACACACAGCCTTAAAAATGTAATATTACTGACTCCAAACTTGTAAATAGCAGTTGAAATAATGCCATTTTTTTTATCATACCCTACACATAAAATTACATACAGTACTACATTTCTTTAATTGAATATTTAATTGAATACATCCCACTATGGAAGTAAAGTGAGCTGTCGTTTCATGTTGACTTTAACAAGAAGAATGAACATGATCTTACTAATGACTAGAACAGTCTAATCCTGCAATTTAGTTCATACCGACAGACAGATGAGGAGAGAAACTCATAGTTTAGCACTCAGGGTGAACTCCATAAATTTCAGGATTTTTCAAAGGGCCTTTTTTGTATGAAGGACTAAATTACTCAAAATGAAATAAATAAATAATGAATTCAATTAAACAACAATTAAATGTACCAGTTTATTCTGAAATAATTAATTAAACAATTTATTAATTTAATAATTAATTAAATTAAATATTAATTAAATAAATGTATCTACTTTTTTTGTAAAATTGCATGAAACTGTTTAATGTATTTCACAATTACCTCTTCCACACACACTATTATATGTTTTCATTATTTAATATGCTTTTTCAAAAATACGTTTTTCATAATAATATGCTGCATTTACGAATGATGCCTATTTGACGAATCATGCATTTCCAAAGCACTATTTTTCCAAAGATTTTTTTTCATAATAATAGAGGACATTTCACAAATGCCAATCAACAGGCAGGTGCTTGGCACTGATTGGATAATCCTTTCAGATTGATTACTTTTTTTTGTCTTGGTCTGGCAAGTGGAAATTGGGGAATTGATTGGAAATGAATATGGCGGTAGCAATTGATCAAGATAAAAACACACTGCCTTAAACATAGCCACAGTTCTTAGTTTTCAGGTTTTTAGAAAATTCAATAGAGTCAAAATACATTTTCAGTCAAAAAATAAGAAATGAGAAGCACCCTTGGTGTTCTGTGATGCCACACCACACAAAGATCAATCTGTCATGTCTGTCGACTCTTCAACTTCAAACCAATCAGTGCCAAGCACCGCCCACTGCCTGTTGATTGGCATTTGTGAAATGTCCTCTATTATCATGAAAAAAATCTTTGGGAAAATGTTGCTTTTTGAAAATGCATGATTCATCAAATAGGCATCATTCATAAACGCAGCATATTATTATGAAAAGCGTCTTTTTGAAAAAGCATATTAAATAATGGAAAAAATGATTTTTAAACATAGCAATAGTGTGTGTGGAAGAGGTAATTGTGAAATATATTAAACAAAATAAATAGATACTTTATATATATATATATATATTTAAATTAATTAAGTATTTCAGAATAAACTGGTATATTTAATTGTTGTTTTATTGAATTAATTATTTACTTAATTATTTCATTTTGAGTAATTTGGTCCTCTATATTTTTGTTTTTGAATCTTCAGCTAAGAGTCAAAACACTGGCCCAGTCCTCTTACATTTAGTTAAATAAACCACATTTGAGCAAACCTATGGAGTGCACCTTCGCAGACAATTAGAGCCACCACCAAGATGTTAGTGGAGATGATATGATCTTAACCTAGTGGATTATAGTACTCTATAGTCATATGCAGTGGGTTGTTAACTAGCATGCATGAATCCCCACATAAAACTGCTAGTTGGATCATTTACCCAAGAGCAACGCAGGGAAAATGACCCTCTCTCTTCTGCTGAGGAGAGAAACACACAGAGGTCTGAGAGAATTTTATCTCCTGCATCACTTAGAATTACACTTTCCTTAAATCTGCCCTTCATTTTAGTCCTTACACAAGAAAATGAACAGCTGAGTTGAGCATTGAAACCTTTTTATCCTTATTTATAGCCCTTTATGTGAAAAAAATTCAGAATGTTGTGTGAAATCAGAAGGACACAATGTTATTATGTGTAACGTAGCTCAAATAAGGTGACTGCTAATCAACATCTAATAGTTTATTTTTAGTTTCTTTCTGAATTGTGGGAAAGCAAACTTGCCAACTCACGCTTTGTCGAAGTAGGATGTGTGGAGCGAGTGCGAGTAATTTGAAATGTCGCCATTAATCAGATTGCCGTTGACATTTGTGACATAGTTCTTCCTGGCTGCCTGGTCCTTGGCAAAATTTCGACATGCTGTGAGCTTGGACTCTAAAGCCTAAGAAACAGAACAAACACTTGGATTAAACATCAAATTTGTTATGATCCACAAACAAAACTGTGAACAATAATTTCAATCAAAAGTTCAGTCTACAGCTTTTACTCACCCCAACTTTGCGCAGTAGATCGCCAACAATATTGAGCGCTGATATTCTAGCAGATGGAGTGAGGGCTGCATTAGTGGAGCTGTTGGCCAGAACTGCAAAAGACAAGAACCATGCAAGTCCAAGTGCAAAGAAATGTGGCACTGCATACATCTCAGAGAGAAATCTATCTGTCTACCTGTCTGGCTGGTGAAAGCATTGTCCAGGTTGTTGCTGAGAGGTGTAGCTGGCAGAGAGAGGGAGGCCTGGACCGCGGAGTCGGTTTTGTCATTGTCTGGAGTCGGAGAGCTGGGGGCTGACATTCTCGTCACCTCCGGGCGACTCTCTCGCACCGCAAGCTCTTGCCGCAAGTCTACAAATGGACACGTACCCGCGGGTTAAGATAACTTTCCCTTGCAGATTATACATCTGATGAGTATGCAACATGACATCATTCCACAAGCAAGCAAGAAAAGCCTTTTACTGGCAGAACAGAATGGGTATACACTTGAGAAGCCTGGAATGAGGAACTAGCTATAATTACGCATGACAACATTTCTGAGAGGAGAGTCAGTAAATACCCCTGGCTTCATCTTTTAGTCTCTGCACAGACACCAGGAGAGACTCTTTCTCATCCAGTTCACTCTCCAGAAAGGCGTTTCTCTCAATGGCCTGGTTCAGCCTCTGCTCAAAGTCCTCCAGAGATGTAATCGTGGCTCTGTGGTAACAGAATAAAACTGTACATTGTTTTTATAAACTTTCATCAGAATTGATTTAGTGTCACTTTCCTTGAAACTATGTAACAATGGCTGTGTGGGTGGTGGAAAATGTTACTAACCAATACTATCAAATTATCCAATAAAATCCTACAAAAACAACAACAAATATATACCGTACAGCCTACATACACTCAAATGAATACTACATACACTACCATTCAAAAAATATATAATTATAAAAATATATAATTTTATTCAGCAATGATGCATTAAATTTTATTTTTAATAAATGCTGTTCTTAATTTTCTAATCATCATTGAATCTAAATAATAATGTATTGTAATATAACAATAATGCTATTATAATAATAATAAGAAATTTATCTTGAGCACCAAATCAGCATATTACAATGATTTCAGAAGGGTCATGTGACACTTAAGACTGAAGTAATGATGCTGAAAATTCAATCTTTCCATCACTGGAATACCCTTTTAAACATATTTAAATATAAACAGTTTTTGCTGTATTTTTGATCAAGTAAATATAGCCTTGTTGAGCGTAGGAGACACTGATTTTGATTGGTAGTTTAACTTTCGTTTGACATAATGGAATTTTTAAATGCAACATTAATGCCATTTTATGCTATCTTTAAGGAAGTATTTTTTCTGTGATATAGTTTACATTCCGGGTCTAGTGAAATGTGTGAGAAGATGATGCCCTCTGACCTCTTAGCTCTCTCCAGGTCGTCATTGGCCTGCTCTAGCTCTCTGACGTATTTGTGCAGCTGCTCCTTGATGCCTCGAGTCTGGCTTAGGTCGTCCTCCAGTACAGAGATCTGTTTATAGCTCTGAGAATACTGATACTCCAGCTTCTCCTACAGGAATCAGAAAGCAAAGACAGTCTGTTGACCTGCCTTTGCTTTAATGTTCTTTACACACACTCAGCCTGTGTTTAACTCGCACACACTCACCTTGAGAGAGTCGAGCTCATGCTGCAGTCTCTCATTGTCCGCATGCAGGTCTCTGATGCGATGCTCCGCCTGGCCCAGTTGTGTCTCCAGCTCTGTCTCCAGCTCTCTGCTCCCCTCTTGGAACTCCAGCAACTCCTCCTGTGCCTCCTTATAACTAAGCACACACATCAGGATACTGTTTAGCACCTTTAGCTAATGACATGCAAAAAACACACAAACTTATTAAGCCATTTCTTAAACAGACCTTGGCTTAAACTATACTTGCAAACACCAAAACATGTATTTCACTTTGAGCTGAGGTACAATTTTTTTCTTTTAAGGCCTGTTCACACGAAGGAAGATAACTATAATGATAATGATGATAACTATATAGTTCTAGAAATCACTCTAAATATTAAAGAATAGCACAGTCCACATCACAACTATAACCATAACGGCAAAGAAAGTGGATAGTGGTGGTGTCAATTTCAAAATGACTGTTTACAGTTGAGGAACGATACAAACATTAAAGCAAGACTGATTCTGATTGGCTGTCATAGAGCTCAAGTATTTAAAGTGACAGACAACATAACTACAGCGGACGCCTCGAATAAACAGAACAACATTGTGCATGTGGACAATAACAGTTATCGTTATAGTTCTAGGTGTGAACAGGCCTTTATTCAACAGGGATGCATGAAATTGATCAAAAGGGACAGTAAACCATTTAAAATGTCACAAAAGACTTCAATGTCACATAAATGCAGTTCTTTTGAACTTTGAATTCAAAGAATCCTGCGGGGAAGCAGTCAAGAAAAAAAAATGAAATGGGAGGAAATGTTTTTTTTTCTTCATTTTCTCGCAAATGTTTTTCACAACAAAAAAACGTTAAGTTTTAAACTTTTACAAGGGAACGCAAAATAATTTAAATATATGTTTCCATCATCATGTCCCTTTATGGGCACTGTAGTTTTCTAAATGTTTCTTGAGACCTGGGGTCCGTTCTTCGTACCTCGCTTAATTCATCTGAGATGATTTGACAGATCTTAATCGTGACAACTGATCTCTGTGTTCTAGTGTACTCGAAACCATGGTCAAGATAGGTACGTAGTACATCATATAATTAAAAAATACACCAGGTGAAAAACTTGACACATTTCTGGACCTTAATAAGGAAGCAGCCAAACAACCAAAATTACATAAGCTATAAAAGAAAAATGAAATGTGCAACAAACCAAAAATAAATAAATAAATCACATGATTCCCAATAATTTTTGTACAAATTATAGTATTTGTACAGGCTTTACATTTTTATTTCAATATTTTAATTAGCTATTCATTTAATTTTACCTTTGAAGCAGATCTGTTACGTGACAGTATTATAATAAACGCATATCTACTACAAAAGTTCCTTTAAAGTTATCTGCATGTCGTGTGCTGCATTAAGCCACTCCCATAATGTCTATAGTGGTTCAACATGTGTAAGTCTCCAATAAAATTATTTGGTAATTATTCCCTTATGAAAAAATCTCTCAACGCGTAAAATTGTTATATTTATAGCCTTTATATTTATAATTTACATTGCTCACACAACGCATGTGGCAACACATTTAAACATATGTTATAGTCAATGTTAAAAATCATGCATTAGACAAAAAAAACTTGTCTTTTTTTTTTTTTGATACAAGAAATCCAGCAGGCCACCTCCAAGAAAGGAGGAAGGACAAGGAGAAGAATGTCTTCTTATTTAGCTAAATGCCAGGTATGATGTTGTTTTGAAACAGATTATGACTTTGAAACAGAGTAGAATTATAAATTATATTCAAATTATATGTGTCTGTGGTGAAATTACTAGATTTTCGTGTCAATAGATGTTTATATTCATGCGGACATTTAATTCAGCGCATCCAACACAGCAACAAATAGACTCGGTGCGGAAACGATCACCACACTGCTCTATACGCACCCCTCCTGGAACGGATCGCCGGACCGTGTCCACATGTAGTGTGAAAGCTGTAATCCATGGGTTTAACGTTACAGATTAACATGGGTACGGAAAAAAATACACACCGCATACGCACTGCAAACGGAACATGTGTGAAATGGGCATCACTTGCAGCAGTGCTCCGGTCTGCAATTAACGGTCTGAAAGGTGCCACTGTTCACACCAATGAGACGGTGCGGTGCATCAACTTGATAGTACAACAACTCTGTACTTCTGTCCAACTTAAGACTTTTCGGCTATTTTTGGTAGCTGGATATATATCATTTGTTGTATCTAAATGAGGTCATGGTTATTGATAAATCAAATTGTTATTGTTGTTCTTTATCATTTAGGGGGGCTTAAGAACATTTTGAGGTAGCTTCACCCCCTAAAATAGGCCTAACAACGTCCCTGAACGTGATCTAGGCTGACTCAGATCGGCTGTAAATAAACAGTTTTGTTTACAGAGGAACCAGCGACCAGAGGAGAGCTCTACCCTGGTCCTCTCTATGTAATCACCAGCCAGCATTACAGTGGAAGGATCTAAAAATGGCATTGGAGCATTATTTCCATACCCAGTCATGCTCCGGCCACATGAGCTAGGAGACAGGACAGGACAGACTGTTCATCCAGGGAAAAGGAGACCAGCACAGGAGAGAATCCGCAACATACAACATCTGTTACTCATTTTTGCACAGTCTCTGAAGTGCTGATTAGGGTGTTTTACTAGCGAGTCACAACTGGGTAGTTGGAGTAATCGCATGTCTGTAAGACCCAGAGGAGCCTGCACTTCAAATGTGTGTCTTAAATCATGATGAACAAGAGCCACCCTGCAGACACCATTATGTGCTTTTCTAAAACAGCTCCAAGGCAAATGAAACGACCCCTTTTTTGATAGCAAAGTTGATACCTAGTTGTATGTCATCGGTTTTAACAACATGCTGAAAAAACCTAGAACACCTTAGCAACTTCTTATAAAATGGGCACCTTTTGGTGGTCTGTGCCATGATATCTAGTTACATTTGAAGTGGCTATATGTAGAATTTTGAAACCCTTATTAGCGACACCGGTGGCTATTGAAGGGATAGTTCACCTAAAACTGAATATTCTGACATCATTTACTCACCCTCAAGTTGTTCCAAACCTGTATACATTTCTACTAGGGTAGTCAATCTGCTTGGTTACAGTAAATGGTGACAGAATTTTCATTTTTGGGTGAACTATCCCTTTAAGTGGTTGCTAGTGTGTTGTGGGTGATTGCTAACCAGCCAAAATCAAAAAAGCCCACATCTCAAATCTCTGACTTGTTTCGGGTCCAAGTAGATCTATGAAATTTTCCATTCCCATCCACCAGGTGAAAAATCATCCCATTGCTTAGAAAATTAATAATACACCTCTCTTTGACAAGCTGCACAAACATATATTGTGGATATGCTTAACAGAGTCACACAATCAACAAAGGAACAATATAGATTGAATCAATTATTCAGATTAAATAGAGGGTTTTCTTTGAGCTTTAACAACACCAAAAAAAACGCATACGTAACCTATACAGTGAATAGACTGTTAATCGCAAACTTGGGTGTACCAAGTTTTTGTGTGTGTAAATGCCTTCGGATGCCCCCTTTCTTGCCAATGTCATTACTAGGGATGTCAATTTTCACAAATTCCCATGATCGATCGTCGTTTAAATTAACGATCAATTAATCGATTAATCGTTAACCATAATACTGCAATATGCGTCTACAGCAGTGGCTTATAGCCGACAGCATGACAGTAGGACTTTGTGTAATGCTGCTCAAAACGCCATGTTCTTCACCAAATGAATGAGAAGGATTTTTTTTATCTAAACAAAGGGCTATGGGATTGTAAAATTAGTCGATGTTATTTATAATTTAATTAAATTACTTATTTGATAACCAAATATAACATGTAATAGGCTACAACACGAACGCCGCCTCAGATCTGTTATTCAGAATTTGTGGACGCACTTGCAAGAACAACGTGCTGAAACGTCACCTAAACCCAATTAATTCAAAACGATTTATTAAAATATTGTTTTCATTAATGTTATGTAATGTGACAGTCCCAATCATAGTTCTTATTAGTCGTGCGTTGCTGTTTGAACTGCGCATACTGAAGCTGATCGCGCTGAATCAACACTAAGTTACACTGAAGCTCTTTGCTAGCATGTTATTTAACTCAACAAAAAGCTTCCTATATGAGATTAATCAGATTTATATAAAGTTAACAAAATATTACAAATTATATATCTTCACAAAATGATGCGAATGCACAAGTGAACTTGAATTGAGTTGCTGATATTCATCTTCAGAATGGGAGACGCGCTCTTCCTGGAACAACGCTATGAACACGGCACCTAAACCCAATGACTTTACAACCATTTATTAAAACAGTGTTCTCATTTCTGGTATATAATATGACCGTCCCAATCATCGTTATTATGCATTGCTCTGTATGCGCTAAAGCAGAAGCACTGAATGAAAACCGGTAGCCATCACTGACTGAAGACATTTCAACTAGTGCGTTTTACTAAAAGAAACGCATCCTATATGATTGATCACATATATAACGTTACAAAATACATTTAATATTACAAATTACTTCAGCACAATCTGATGCGAAGGCACAAGTGCACTTGAACAAGTTATATGCGCGAGTCAGAATGCGTGACTCATGTTGTGCACGTGCTCTTCCTGGATCAACGCAATGAAACACACGGCAAATAAACCCAAATAATTAACAATCACAATGTTTTATTACAATAGTGTTCTCATTAATGTTGTGTAATATGACAGTCCCAATCATAGTCATTATTAGCTGTGCATTGCTGTTGGAGCTGAAGCTGATTACCGCCACGCTTTTGCTCACCTCTAACGTTAATTATTAACCAAATGCGTCCCTTTGAGATAAATCAGCTATAGATAGGCCTGCACAAAATAACACAATATTACAACTTACATTTGCACAAAACAAAAGGCTGCGAATGCACATGCAAACTTGCAGTCATGATGAAGGTGTGTAACTCCAGCTGTAAAATGGTCCCAAACAGAACTCGGGGCACGCTCGCATTATTTTTCCTCCCGTTTCGCGGTTGAGCCGCACGCACGCGCATTACCCTGGTTAATCGATGATCGATAAGTCTTATCGATCAAATGTCTTATCGACAATTAATCGATCATCGATTAATCGTTGACATCCCTAGTCATTACACAAAGAGAGCTTGAAACACTCCACACTGGAGTCAATAAATGCTGCTTTGGGGTGTAATTTACCAAGCAACAAGTTTGTTATGTAATCTTTTTTAGAGATTACAATTCCGCCAAGAGATTTCAATGGTAAAATTACCAGTGGGAGTCTATATCAAATCACAAAAGCTAAACCCATTGAAGGAAATTCCCACTGTGGAGGATTGCATAAGGTAAACAGACTAACGTGACTGAGAGAAATCTTCAAACATACAGCAAATTCCTCGAAATGGCCATCATAATGGAAGTGAACAGGTTGCCTTGGTTTTATTCCCAGCATTCACACACAAACAATTTTTTTTGTTTAGTTTTTTTCAAAAGAAAGTAGTGAACACTGGGGACAACATAAAGGAAAGCTCTCAGGTGTCAGACCTGAGCTCAATGCTGCTCATTGTACTGCCACTTACTTTTTCTTGTACTTCAGCGAAAGAGCCTTCCAGAAGTCAATTTCCTCGTCTTTGGAGGTGAATTTTGGTATCATATTTGCATCCATGACAGATAAACCTGTAAGATTACACAAAAAAACACCAATATTCTTTAGCACACAAAAATACAATCAAAATCAAACATTGAAATATATTGATATAACCATGAACTGCACAAGCCCAATAATATGTAAAAATATGAACGCAACATGTTATGGTTTAGCATGTCACACCAGTGTTGGCTGTGTCTACCAAACGACAGATGGATTTGTGCCAAAATACTGAGGCTACTCCCGAAAATCGCATGCTGTCTTCAGTAGGAACCTATTTTGAATAAATACTTGCGCCAGCGTTAACACAGTATGTTCTATATACTATGAATGTGTGTAGTATGAATGTTATACAACAATACTACATTTTACCATGTACATACATGTTACATCACTTCACTGGCATTCACAAGTCCACTCCCTTATGGGATCGTAAAGTGTCTATTTTATGCACATTTCAGAATCTTGCCAAAAGTAGTCTACTACATAGTAGGGAAATATATGATTTCAGACACCGCCTGAGTTTTGTGTATTCACGCCTGTGAATAGATATGAAAAGATATGGAAATTGTTTTATCATTCCTTTTAAAAGTTCAAAGTCTACATTACTGTTGTCAAAACTTTGGGGTTGGCAATATAAAAAATAAGTCTCTTACGCTCACCAAGGCTGCATTCATTTTATGTAAAAGTACAGTAAAAACAGTAATATACTGAAATATTACAATTTAAAAAAACTATTTTCTAAAATGTGATTTATTTATTTTTGGCAGCCATTATTTAAGTATTCAGCATCACATGATTTTTCAGAAATCATTGTAATTTGCTAAATTTGGTGCTCAAGACAAAATTCCTATTATTGTCAATGTTGAAAACAGTGTTGCCTTATGTTTTTGTGGAAACAGCGATACACAGCTTTTCAGGATTCTTTGCTAAATATGAACTTCAAAAGAACAGCATTTATTTAAAAATAGAAATCTACTCTCACCTTTGATCAATTTAAGTGTCACTGCAGTATAAAATATCACTGACCACAAACGTTTGAACGGTAGTGTATTTAGCTGCACGAATATTTGCATTTAGCAATGCTTTGTATCCTATTAGAATAGACCTGTGACCCATTTTAGGGTCATGACCCACCAGTCGAGAATGAGCTAGATCAGTCACTGATTTCACAATCTGAACACATCTTTCATGCATGTAAACTGGCTGGAGTGTGTACCTCAGTTCACCTCTAGACACGCTACTGTTGTCCCAAATAATCAATAGAACTGCCCAACTGCGTGCAGTCAGACCCAACCCATAGAAGCTCAATGCGCCCCGTTCACACACGACAGGACATAATCGCCCTGTGGTTATAGGTCATAGCCTGACATAGCATGGCTCTTTACTGAGAAACTATGATTTCAGAACTAAACAGAATCAGTAGAACGATTAATTACTCTTACACAGACAAAACAATATTAAGTCGTACTGTACTCTTTCACTGTATTAAAGCACGAAGAGAACTAAAACTCCCAAGCATTCCCGGCACACCCACACTTCACCACCTTTTTATTTTTATTTTTGTTTCCTTTTGTTATTCATTCTTCCTCAATCATTTCTCAATGCATGTCAACCTAAGCTGGTTTCCATTTATTAAAGTAATGTTTTACTTACAATATTTTTTTCCACACAAAAAAAGACTGTAAAAAACAAACAGTCAACACCTGATGGAACCATTAAACACTGTATTTATAGTTTTCCTAAAACGCAACAGATCCATAAAAGAAGGGAAAATTAATTGTAATGTGTTTACTACTACTACTAAAAAAATAATCATTAAAAAATCCAAATTTAAATCATGCTTAATAGTGGCAAATGGCAAATAGTGCCAAAAATAGATTCATGAATAAATACATCATCCTCTGTAGAATTAAATGTATTCACAAAATGGAGAAAGGTGGAAGGTGTTTAAAGATGATTAATTAATTATTAGCTAAAGAAAATAACGTAAGCTATTTCCTATTTAATAAAGTCTGTTCATTTTAGAAATATCAGCCAAAAATAACAAATATACACACGAAACTGTAATAGAGAGGGCAACGTTGGAAAATACACCTTGTTAAAAATTAAATGTTGATTTTAATTCCTGATGCTCTGTTCAGAAGACACTCTTATTTACACTGTCGGTCCAGCGACTAAACGTTAAATATATCTTCTCTACTTCATCAAATCTTCTGCCAACACATGTATCGTGGACCAGAAACATCACATTTTAAATATTTATCTTTCAATTCCACTGACACCACGATAACCCTTCAATTTTCACTATAGCGATACATTAGCTAGCCACGAGCTAACTGACGTTAGGCTAACAACAGCAGTGATGATGCGCTTTAAATTTTCCACGAACAGATATGACATTAACATTAAAATGATGTCGAAACGCATATTATGTGGCTATAGTAAGTGGCATGAAATGTTATCTTCTCTGCTAGCGTTAGCGAGTGAGATGCTGTAGATGAAGAGGGTGTTGTCTTATTTTTGATTTTCTACTTGTGATCATCTACGATATTTAAAGATCTGCATCATGTGTAGAGATTGAGAAGTGATTTAATAAACTCACCTGCACATTTCCAGGATCTTTAACGCTGATAGCAGAACGGACTGTGTTCCTGGCACAGTCTTCAGTGTTTCAGCATCCTCTCACTCTCTGCCCTCAATGACGTACGTCGTGTAAAGTGATACTGGCGACGCCTCTTACAATACGAAAATAACGTACATTAATTTATTTACGGCTGAAACGTTAGTTTAATAACGTAACAACGATTATTATTGTAAAACAAATATTTATTTATTTATTTATTTATTTATCTATCCTATTTATTTATTTATTTACAGATGAAGCGTTAGCTAGATAATGTAACAACATGGGTTTTAATTTGTTTTATCTGAAACTTTAAATAGAGTGAATAAAGGTGTGACACCTTCTTTTTTCATTAAATTTATATAAATTACTACATTATATAAGCTTATCATCAACTTACTTATTTTAGTAGCCTATTGCCTATATGGAACAATACGCACATAATTATAGTTTAATAAGATGAGCAATGACCCACTTTATGATAGCCTATATGGCGTAACAAAGTGTTTCCCATTTAGCATTTAATAGCAATATAATAACATGCGTTCCCAGCAAACACAACTACGTTGTAAAAACAGGTTGATTTTCCACAACGTTCTTAAAACTTTTTATTTTGGTTAGGCCTACATTCTTTTTTTAAACGTTTTTAAAAAGTTGTACTACAAAATTACCTAATTGCAACCAAAATACAACGTTCTGAAATGTTCTTTGCTTTCTGGGTAGAAACGTTTTGTGATGGTTTGTTACACTTGAGAGGCAGATATCAGAAAATGTCCTTATAAAATAAATTTATTATATACAGTAAATGTAAATGTTCTATAGTAAATGATCTGCTGCACGTAAAACATATAAACATAAATATCTTACATAATATAGTTACCTAACAGTGTCTTGATGAAAAAGAGAACTAAATCACTAGAGTTGTGGTTGTAACATCAGTCCAGTAGGTGGTGCTGTAGTTCAATACATATAAAAGTCACATCCAAGGAAATAATTATTCCTTCGCACAGCATATAAAATGTAATATAGTCATTAATAATTATTACTAAGGTAATATTAATACATATTAGTTGAAACAATATCAATACTACATTTTAACCAGACTAAACTCAGCATGTAACAAAAAACATCGATACATATATGTTTAATTTCAGTTTTTAAAATTGATATTAAGATGTAAGTGTGCATCACTAGATATTAGGATGGGTAATGACATTACACTTTAGTGTATTACATACACATTATAATAAATAAAATAAAAAACTTTTGACACAAACGTTTATTCATTTCTGTCTAACTATTTAATTAGCACATAACATGTCATGAGACTGACATGCCTGACAGCACAAACATACAAATTTAATATTTCCCATTAGAGAGCACTGTTATACTTTTATGCCCTTGTGCTGGGAGGTACAGTTTGACTTTTAGGGACATTCTGCCAGACAAATAATTACATTGTGTCTTTGGTGTATATTTTCTAAAAATGCTGGAGACAGAAAACAGTTGCACATTTTTATACAGCACTTGGATTTGTGAATCCTACCAAAAATGGCGCACTAAAGGCCAGTGTGATGAAGCTTTTAGGATATTGTAGATGCAGAATAATAATAGCTATGACCAAAGCAAAGATAACAGCTAATAGTTATTATGTTTCATGTTCAAGATGAGGTTTTCAGTGTTACCACACACCATCAGTAGTTGGAAAGATTGCTCAGGCTTTTTATAATTCATATCTGCCACTACACAGAGTGACGGATCAGGGACATGTCTTGGAAGGAAATGTCTTGACTAGTGTTGCTGGTGTGAAATATATAGTCAAAATACTAAGAAGCAAATGTAAAGATTATTTGTATAATTCATCCAGTGACAAACAAAGACGTCCACAGAGGTGCCAGTTTTGACTTTACATATGTACAACAACTAAATATGTACAACCCTTTCCTGTTCGTCTTCCTCTGCTCTCTGTGGTCAATCCTTGCCACGATATGTGATGTTTGTGAATGTTGATGTGGCACCTTTGTACAGAGGGTTGTGGCCCTACAAGAATAAAAATGAATTCAGAGTGATTAATGCATTTATACCAGTCCCCATTTGACCAGTATGCTTTTCTAGCCTAAATCCTCCTTAAACAAGAGTCATATACCAAAGTTATTAACTCAGAGTTATATGGTCTTTAAAAATGTTGGTATTTATACATCCTTCCTGGGACTTTTGTTTAGATGTTTTAGTTGGACGTTCGCCTAACATTTTTTTTAATGTTAACACTTGTTTCTGAATTTTTAAAAACATTAAAAAGCAATTTTCCCATAAAATGTTTGCAAAATGAGAAAATGGTCCCTTAAAGGTGCAGTGTGTAATATTTATGAGGATCTATTGACAGAAATGCAATATTACATACATAACTATGTTTTCAGTGTTGTATAAACCTTACATAAAGAACCGTTATGTTTTTATTACCTTACTGTGCGTTCACACCAAACGTAGTTGGACGCTTGAAAATATAGAGTGCACTTGCTTCATTTGTGCATGACATTTGTTTCTTTCACGCGTGACATTCACTTCATAACAGAGGCAAATTCGATTCATGGAAGAGGCTTCTGCCAGGCGGCTTCAGTCTCGTTGTGAAATGGCTGACATGGATTGTTTTAAAATACGGCGAATAAGCTCTTTAGCAAGCTTGTAGTCTCAATATGTTTAGCTCAAATTGAGTAAAGAGCATTTTTTTTTTTTACAATTTATCAGATTATCTGACCTCCTCACTCTTTTTTTCCAAGCCAGATCCTTTTTATTCCTGTTTCTATAAAGTATGAAGATGTATCATACAGCTCCGGGTATCCATATATGATTTTGTCCTCATTGTTGTCACTACAAGAGCAAGCGCCTGATTGGTTAACGCTGCGCGAATATCTGCCAAAGTTCAGATTTTTCTACTCGCTCTGCAAACGCTCAGTTTGCGTCATTCGCGCCTCATCCACGTCAATCTTGCCGCAGAATGTCTGTTTGCACCTTTGCATTGACTTAACATTTAAATCACTCGTGCTTAACGCTTCATTTGCATCTGGTGTGAACACACCATTAGAATGAGCCATTTCAATCTACATACACCGCGGGTCGCCTTTCTAGGAGCTCTAGTCACTCTCTGCTCGCTCCGACGACAACATCTTTGTCCTGTGTCGGCCACCGTAAGTCCTCTATGTGCTTCGAAAGTAGGGGTAAATGGTGGGCAATTGCAATTCACAAACTTACCACTAGTTGTGGCTAAAGTTTACACACTGCACCTTTAATGTCTGTTCGCATTTTATATATATATATATATATATATATATATATATATATATATATATATATATATATATATATATATATATATATATATATATATATATATATATATATATAAAGACCCCGTTTAAAGACTCCCTGCGGTGCGGTGCAAGTCAAGTTTTTATTGTTGAATACAGAGTTGTATATGTATGCTGTGTCCATGTTTTTAATATACTTTAAGACAATCCATGTGAAAATTCATCCATCTGCACCATTGCTGAATATCAAACCGCCCCCGTTTCCAAACCAAACATGTAACCAATCCCATCAACTTGCAGGATGGGGCTTTTCTTATCATTGAGTATAACAACACCTTTAAGAAGGCACAGGAAAAATCAGATGCATAACAATATATTGGGTAAATTATGTATATGATGTATATTACAATATTTTTCTTCACTGACGTTCTATGATGTTCAAAGTGTTTCTAAGGTGCTGATTTTTAAAAGGAAGTTGTCTGACTCTGAGATGGTGAATGGGAACAGGGTTTGTGTATCATTAGCAAAACATTTTTAGCTGTTTGATAGTCAAGCCAAAGGCTAATCGTTTTAATTACAGGTATGTGTCTGACGTTTTGGAAAGCGATACATAAAACCCATTATGATTCTGATACATCAACTTATAGATGACCATGTCTTCCTCATCTTCTTCTGAATCAGTTTCTGGTTCAAACATTTATGGCTGAATTAAACAAATATTTACACTGTATTTACAACAGCTGAACGATTGGCTCAGGTAGTCCGAGCTGGAGTGGAATTTGCATATTTATAGATCCACGTATACTAAATTAAGCAAAGGTGTTACATTTAAGCTATTTAAAGGCAAGACAAAATCATTTTAACAGGAAAAAATGTAAATATATAACCTTTATCATCAAAACTTAGTTTTAAGGGATAAAATATTGATGCAGGAGGACTTCAATAAAATGGACATTCAGAATTAACTTTTCAATAACTAAATGGGAATGTTAGCAAAAAGTTCTTGGAACATATATTTGTTAGCTGGGATTACACATATTTTAGGGTAAGAGGTTAAGTGGGGAACTCTATCATGAAAGGATCAGAGAGTTCACATGTGGCTTGAGACCTCACGGGAAAGCCTAATTAGCATTGGATAATTTAAAACAAAACTTGCCCAAGGGTACGGAGGCATTTTCTTTGTTTAGAGGGGGAAAACAGCAAGCCACTGAAACAGTAAAATCATCCTGCCAACATCTATAGTTCACCAAGCTACTCAGACACAGTAATTTGAGCCGTTTACATTAAACAGAGTGGTGTGTGAGTGTAAATGTGATTTGTTATGTATCTTGAGATCTTTGATCACTTCTGTGTGAAATGTTCTGTAGTATGCACATAGTGTATTTTACACTTCACTAACCGTTTCCCACTTGGCACGAGCCCGCTCCTCCTCAAACTTAGCAAATTCCCGCCGATCATGGATGGTGATAAGCAGTTTCCAGATAAGCAGGGCGGCCAGACCTAAGAACAAGATGGCACCAGCTACTGACAGGAGCACCACCAAGATATCAGGGCCTTTGGGGCAGTCTAGTACACAGAAAAAGTAAATGTGGTAAAAGATGCTTTTTTATACCTGTATATAAAAGGCAAAATTGCAGAGCTAAGTGTAATAATATAACTATAATGATAACAATAAAGATAAAGTTCTAAAAAAAACATTCTAAATATTAAATAATAGCAGAATCCACATCACAACGACACTGGCAACATTTACCCTTAAAATGTACTAGTATCTATTTAATATCTACTTGTATCTAATTAATAAGTACTAATATATTTTAAAAAGGTACTAGTACCAAAAGAATGAGCACTAGTACTTAAAGAATAAGTACTAGTAACTAAAGAATAAGCACTAGTACCTATACTAATACATTTTAAAGGGGTACTTCAGCGCTGGGAAGATGAATTTGTATTTATACTGGGTCATTAATGTAGTAGAAATGTGAAATTATTTTTGAATTTGGTGCTTTCTAGACTGAGATAAGACAGAAAATGTATTTTTGTCTCATGGGGATGAAAGACAACAATTCCCAGAATGCTTCGCTGCCCTGTGAGGCCACTCCAAAAGCCACAGCAACTGAATCACTGTGACTGGATCAGTTTCCCCACAGTGTTCTTTTTTTACAAAATCAGTTCAGTTAGAGAATAGACACTACAATTAAAAACTGAATGTGTCTGTTCAATATAATGTGATTTAGTTGCTGAGGGAGAGTCACAGCACAAATGCAGCAGGAGTCATATAACATTCATCGTGATGAATGAGCTGAATGAGCTCTTGTGACGAGAGCTGAGGTAAACGCGTACGCGGCATATACATTCACAGAACGTGTTCAGTCTGGCGCGTTTTTAGTTCATGCCTTTGGAAGCTTAACTTTCATAGAAATTCATTCGAGAAGTTAAAACACTTATATTGCTCAGCATAGCTCCGTTTACATGAATGCTTGCACCTGCGAGCTGAACTCTGAGTGCGATCTCCCATCCCCATGGGCGGGCGATCTCCTATCCCCAATGCGCAGGTTGCATGGGTTTACCGTCAAAAAATTGACGATATTTGCGTCATCGGAGTAATTTTTCCAGAAATAAAATGCATAAATCTCTCATCTCAGGGGGTTATTAGAGGGGGGAGCACGATCATTTGAATATACCCCAGGGTTTCTACTAATAGAAAGCCATATGCTAACCGCTGAAGTAACCCTTTAAGGATAAAATGTTAAACAGCTTGCCAGAATGAACGCTAGAATCAAGCTGATGAACACTGAAAATTGACAGTCAGAATCTACCTGACTTAAAATAGCTAAGCATTTAAAGCGGCAGAAGACAAAACTGCAGCACATGCTTATAATTAACTAGAACGCTTCAAGGATTAAATGTTAAAATGGCTTGCCATAATGAAGGTTGGAGTCAAGCTGATGGACACTAAAAAATGACAGTCAGAATATACCTGACTTAAAATAGCTCAGCATTTAAAGAGGCATAAGACGAAACTGCAGCACGCACTTATAATTAACTAGAACGTTTTAAGGATTAAATGTTAAAATGACATGCCATAATGAAGGTTGGAATCAAGCTGATGAACACAAAAAAATTGACAGTCAGAATCTACCTGACTTAAAATAGCTCAGCATTTAAAGCGACAAAAACTGTAGAATTTTTTTTAGACATGCTTAAAATAAACAGAATGTTATTGTGTGCTGGTGTGGATGCTAATATATTCATTGTTAAAGTTATCACCTTTATTCTCACTAAAGCTGCATTTATTACATTTAAAAAAACATTACAAATATAGTAATTCTATAATACATTAATATTGTGAAATATTATTACAATTTAAAATGACTCTTTTAAAAAAAAATCTATTTCAGAACTTTCCAAAAACTCCGTAAGCCCTCTTCTCTATATTGTCTTGCGTCTGTCTCTTTGCTTCCTGTCTGAACCATTCCTGTCCCAGTAGGAATTACACTGTGTCAGCGGGTTCTTCAGTAGCTTGGATGTTGTTTATTGCTGTGTGTTTTTTACAAGGTGGGGTGCTCCCTGGGTTTTGGAGATGTGAGTGCAGCTAATAGAGCCCATGTTCCACTCCATGTGTCCATTAAAGCAGAGCAGCAGACTCTCACTGCGGGCTCCTGAATTTACAACCGTCACACACTGCACAAGCACCTACACATCCATATGCTTACACAAACACCTATACACTCCTATATTCTCAAATCTACAATATGCAAAAATACACTATACTGTGAATAATATATTCTCCTTTCATCTTCTTAAACCATCTCTGTAACATTTAAAACACAGTTAACACTAATGAACAGGATTTTTTTTTCAGTGAGAGAACTCAAATGCTTTTACCTGGCTCTTTGACCAGAGACAAGATGGATTTGCCACTGTTGTCCTCATAGTACTGAAACCTTTGCACGCAGTCATCCTCATCCTTATAGGTGCAATTGACTGCATTCTTATCATGGAACACTGTAGAGGACAAAAAATCTTACATAAGAAAGCTGGATGACTGTCATGATTATTATTGTTGTTCATTAAATTACCAATGTTTTGGTTATTATCTACTACAAAATGAATGTGATAATGGTACCCAGATCATCCACCAGTCTGATTTCATCTCTGCAGATTCGAGTGCAGGTGTCATCGTCGAAGAGTTTCCCCCTCTTAAAGTGCTTACACTCTACACAGTCCCTAGAGAGAACAAATATTTTACTTAAAAAAGACAACAAATTTGTAAACTCATTGTCTATGTCTGGAATGGAATACTGGAATGTTTCTTTAGTTCTGAAGTTTCACTGGCTCTCAATCTTTTTGACTTCAAGGACCCCCTTGTCCACAAAATGTTTCAAAGTCCTAATGACTTCCAGTTGTTTCTTGCTTTACTGGATAAGGCTTGAGGATAACAATTTAAAAAAAAAATACTTTTTACTCACAAATTGTACCAAATAAAATGTTTTAGAGCTTGACATAACTAGGAAAATGAATATTCTTTATAGAAAGTAATAATTTAATAATTGTAGTTCTACAAAACACTTAAAATATATCAAAGTTTGGCTACCTCAGATATCAAGATCATGGAAACCCTGGTTCTTCTTTAAAAAGTGGTTGACAGGATGAATGAAATCAATAACTCTCTTGATTTTTAGCTGTTTTGTCTCATTTTGATTCATAATAAGTCATCTTGAGGGCCCCTGATTGAGAACCACTGGCTTAGTGAATATTGTGTAGTTCCATACTATAAAAAACAGTATACACAGAATGTTTCATGTAAAAATAAACATTTCAAATAGTAGTTTCTAGTAGTACTACATTGTGGTTACATGACCTCATGATATTATCATGTTTAATTCAATGACTGCCATCCAATCGGAAATCCAAATAGTTATTTTAATATTTTACAATTTTTAAAGGTGCCTTGTTAAATTTTAGCAACATCTAGTGGCAAGGTTGCGAATTGCAACAGCTCACCCCTCCCTTTCGAAGCACACAGAGAGGCTACGGTGGCCATCACAGGACAAAAATGTTGTTGAAGAGCAGTGTATCTGCGTGTATGTAGATAAAAATGGCAGGCAATAAAAACATAATGGTTCATTATGTAAGGTCTTTGTACACCACTGAAAACATAGTTATGTATATTATACTGCATTTCTGTTAGTAGATCCTCATAAATATTACACACTGCGCCTTTGATATTTTATACTGTCAAAGCATAAGCACACGCAGAAACAGTGAAATGGTAGAATGCTATTCGGAACATGTTTTTTATACTTAATATCAGTATTATGCTCACTTCTTTAAGGTGCAGGCGTCAGGGCAGGTGGGGCATTTGTCGCAGGTGGAGCCGTAGGCCCCAGGCTGAGTGCACTCACAACTCCCACACACACACTGACCACGACCACTGCACAACAGTCCCAAGCTGGACATACAGGTGTCTGTACGAGTAGAACAATTGCAGTTCTCCCCTTTCCAGTCTGGATGACACTGGCAAAACCCACAGTAACAAGTCCCATGACCTGGAATAAGCCATGAAAGGAAAAACAACACAAAGATGGGAATAAGTGACAAGATTGCACATGGCTGTACTGTATGTTAGACCCTTGCAAGAAAGCTTTCCAGGATGAATAATGCTCAATCCCTTAACGTAATGAGGTTAGTTTGAACTTGAACCTGTAAAAGTGCCTCATGTAAGGCGTTGCACATTCCTCACATACATTGAAAAAAAAAGACTTATCACCAAATATTATAACTGAGGCTTTCCATGGTTCACAGATGAAATTCCCCACTGGAAATCATAATTAACAGTTGTCAAACAGAACCATCTTTCTTTTTTAATCACACGGATTTCTAAAAACGGACATCTGGTGCTGGTGAATGTCAGGATTTTCTACTGAATGTACTGAATTTTCTACTGAATTCTACTGAATGTCAGTAGAATTAATATGATAAGCATTATATACTTTATTTCACTTGACATTCAAAGGGCAGAATGCTGAGCACCATTACACGCCTGATTTACAGTTATAATTATAAACACATCTGCGCCAGTGTACATGTTTGTGTAGGAGATTACAGTGCCTTAGCAAAACAGAGCTTATGAGTGATCTGGGATTTTGGTCGAAAACACAATGATGCAGCTAAATTAAAAACTAAATGGAAATAAAACAATGGCTAACCAAATGCAAAAAATAACATCGTAATTCATGTAATTATTCTTCCCACAGAAAAACAATACAAACCCTTCACATCAGCACAAACACTACTTTACTCCCTCACTGGGCTATTCTTGGTTCAATGACATCATCAGTGTGTGACAATGCAGAAAGGTATTTTTTGGGTAACTGTGGGCCTCTGGGAATATGCTATTGAGGCTTTAAGAAACTTCTTGTAGATTCAGAGAGACGGAAAACATTTTTTTTCAGTTGAAGACCTCAATGGTACACTCTGAAATCTTTTGGAATCAGGAATACCGAGATCTGGTTCTGCTTAAGCTAGAAACCAACCCCCTTCCAAGAGGTACACAACTTCAAGTGGTGCGCTACAGCATTTTGTAATTTTACATAAACTGTTCAGCCGTTCCAACTCAAATGCGCACCAGTGGAACATCAGCACCTCGTCTGGAGAACAAACACGTCTCAAATAGGTCAACACATAGTTTAGCCTGCCAAGTCCCACAGAGCATGTTTATTTTTAAGAGAAGCTTTTCCTGCGACTATAACGCCGGAGACGTATTAGTGTTATTGTAGGTAATTCCTTTGAGGTGATGTGAGGCAGAGAACAGGGAATCTTACTCGTAAAGAAAGACTATTGTACAAAATAACAGGCTGTGAAAAAAAATGTATTCTAATATTCTACTGGTTGTTGTGAGTTAGTCAAGGCTGGGATGCAGCAGCCCTAAAAAGTATTTGGAAAAAATGTCTTTAAATCAATTAAGAAAATATTAAACCGGGTGGCATCATTTTGAAACAGGATAAAATCAGCACAATATTCAAGCAAATGATAGAGCAAAAAAAAAAAAAAGATGTTAAATGGTAAAACAAAATAGTTTAAAAAAAAGTTAAAGGTGCACTATGTTGTATTTTTGCAGTAAAATATCCAAAAACCACTAGACCAGTGTATATTTTGTCCAGTTGAGTTCTTACAACATCCCAAATGTTTCCAACTATTTATAAATTGTAAGAAAATTGCTATTTTAACCAAGAAACCGGGAAGTCTGAGGGAATCGCCTGTCAATTGCGTAATATCTGCGTTACCCTCGGTTTACTGTTTTATTCTGCAGAAACGCTTTAATCTTAGCAGTGTGCAACAAGTGTCAGCAGCCACTGAGTGAACACACAGAGTAACATCATAACATCATAACATCATTTTAAACACACAAATGTATTTAATATGATAAACAGAGCTGCGTTACTTCATACTCATGACCGGAAAAGTGGAAATGGCGCCCGCAACTGTGTCCAGTCATAATAAAAGTCCTGTTGCTCGTGAACCTTGTGTTCGGCAACAATTGCTCCAGCGGCCTTACTCAGCTCCACAACACTCAGTCCTGCTCTGCTTCATACTACAGTAATGTTAATAACCACATTCATGAACGTGATTTCTGCCAGAGTTCTATCCTGATTATTTCCCACCAGCTCTGAGGTGAAAACCATATGTCCCAAAATTCTGCGCTCAAACTTGACGTCATCAAACTACAACTTTGATTTGAATAGGCGTCCTCTTATAGTGCAGCTGTAAAAATATATATTTTTAGTAAGAATTAGGGTGACCACCTGTTAATAAGCCCAAGGGGGGACAAAGGGTATGTTTCTGAGGGACAATGTGGGACACTGCCTGGCGCGATGGTGCCCCACGGGCAGATAGCACATAGCACCTTTACATGGTATATTAATAATGCCCTATTCCCCTAAACATGTGTAGGCTAATTGCTGATGTATGCTCATGAATATAGGCCAACCAATGTGTATTTTTAACATAATATTTTGGACATTCAATTAATTGACAGATGCACTTCCACTTACGATTTACTTTAGCTATTTTACTTTACTTATTTTTCATTACAATTTATTCACTTTAAATAAATTATAAAATTATAGAATTAACAGAAATTGTAGTTGCTCAACACCACAGGAACAGTAAAAAAAAAATGAGTTAAGTTAAAGTTAAACCAAAAGTAAAGTTAACTCCAGACGTTCACAGAACGGGAAGGGGAGGAAGGATGGTGAACTTCCATGTTAGTAAAGTTTGCACTGCAAAAAAATGCATTCTTACTTTGTATTTTTGTCTTGTTTCAAGTCTAAATATCTAAAAAATAATCTTGTTTTCTGTTTGAATTAAGATTATTTTACTTACCCCATTGGCAGATTATTTGTCTTATTTTAAGCAAAAACTCTCTCAGCTTTGAGTTATTTGTTCCCAAAACAAGACAATTACTTTTGCTTGATATTTTTTTATTTATATTTTGCCAAGAAACAAAACAAAAATACTAAGTAAGTAAAGAATTTTTTGCAGTGTCGTTTGACATCGTATTTTACTCTCCATGTCCGATTGAGAAAGACGTTTTGCAGAGGTCACAAAAAGCTCTCTCGGTATCCACCTCAACACCTTTCAGTCACAAATATTCATTTTCCCAGTCTTCTTGTACCCACTTTTTAATTGATGATTGCCGTGCCTCAGACTCCATTTTTCGAATAGGAAAGTGCGCATCTAAAAAGTTCCAAGTATGTCTGGTATGCACGTGGGTGCGCTGTCATGACAACAACGAAAAAGTTGACAGCAGCAGTTCAACTGAGGGGTGGGTGTGGCAACAGTAGCGTGCTGAACTGTCAAGTAATGTTGGTTTGGCTGCCTGAGGCACGAGGATATCGAGCGACCGACTTTTTTTTGAGCAAGCATTAATTATGCGTGACACAGTCTCAATTTGCGGGACGCATGAATTTGGCTTCAAACGCTGTGCGCGCATGCGCTACGCGGGACGGGTGGTCACCCTAGTAAGAATATATATGGTCTAAAAATGAAAACAAAACTATTCAGACACTTTCTTGTGTCATGTCAAATGTTAGTAAAATGTCTATATGATCAACTACATCTGAATAAAGAAACTACAGGGGGATCACACTTCTCAGCCTCCCCGGAAAAGTCTATGCCAGGGTACTGGAGAGCAGAATTCGGCCAAAAGTGGAACCTCGGATTCAGGAGGAACAGTGTGATTTTCATCCCTTTTGTGGAACACTGGACCAGCTCTATACCCTTTCCAGGGGTCTGGAGGGTTCATGGGAGTTTTCCCAACCAATCCACATGTGTTTTGTGGATTTGGTTAAGGCATACGACTGTGTTCCTCCTGGCATCCTGTGGAGGGTGCTCTGGGAGTACGGGGTCAGGGACCCCCTGCTTACGGCTGTTTGGTCCCTGTACGACCGGAGCAGGAGCTTGGTCCGCATTGCCGGCAGCAAGTCAGACCTGTTTCCGTTGTATGTTGGACCCCGGCAGGGCTTTGTCACCAGTTCTGTTCATAATTTTTAAGGACAGAATTTCTAGACGCAGCCAAGGGCCGGAGAGTGTCCGGTTTGGGTCACTGCTTTTTGTGGATGATGCTGTTGAAGCGGGGATTCTGAAATCCATTGCCGCTCCAATATACCTGTATAAATTTATATCCTAAATAACTTCATAATCAAAACTTTAATCAATATTTACCTTCCTATATTATTATAATGATTCTATCCAGTTATGATTTTGCTTTTAGTTTCTTGTTTTCTAAAGTGTATATTTGTTCTCTGAGGAGTGACTGAGGGTCTGGCCTAGAGATGTGTGATGTGTCACTAAACACTGGCAACAAGGTCGTGTGTTTGGATTTTGGAGGTATCACACACCCCTAACAGGTCAGGAGTGCAGTAACAGGGTTTGCTCACTTAGCCCGGCTTCCAGAGATAAAATATGGATTTGTCTTTCATTTATTTTATTATGTTTTATTCCTTTTATATTTCCTTTTACTGAAACACTAAAGACTCAAGATCAATATTGCCTGTACTATTGTGTGTCCCTCTCACTGAAAGAAAGCGCATGTTATCAGTATGTTTTGGTAAGAACTAGTTAGAACTGGAGCTTAATCAGCTCCAACCTTGGAGATAATGTGTATCTGTGTATGTGCGCAATATTCTATGTTACAGATCAGAATGGTGTACAATGGGCACCCTAAGAGATGGGTGGACTTGTTGTTCTGGGCAAGCTGGCGCTGCTCCAGATCTGGAAGGTCACTACGGGACTAATTCCGGAGTGAAAGCATCAACAAATCAGATTAACTGACATGAGTGGAAATTTACCATGACTGTGCATTGTCTCTGAGCCAATCAGAACCATCCACATTGCAGGAATGACGTGGATAGACCTTGAAAATGGTATAACTGTTGGGACAACTGTATGTACGATAGGGCAAGGCAACAAGACGGTGAAAGAGGGAGCGTGGCCTACGAACTCCTTGTGAGACTTGAAGCTGGCTTCTGCTTTTGAAACTGCAAACTATTCTTAAGTACATTTTTCTTTTAATTAATTGCAATTCTGACTTTTTGTCTTCATTTCTACACTACTGGTCCTGGGTCATAAGCTGTTAACCCCTAACACTGTCTTGTTGGCCTCCTCAGACCATGACCTTCAGCATGCACTGGGACGGTTTGCAGCCGAGTTTAAAGCAGCTGGGATGAGAATCAGCACCTCCAAATCCGAGGCCATGGTTCTCAGTTGGAAAAGGGTGGCTTGCCCACTTCAGGTTGGTAGAGAGTTCCTGCCTCAAGTGGAGGAGTTCAAGTATCTTGGGGTCTTGTTCACGAGTGAGGGAAGGCTGGAACGGGAGATTGAGAGACGGATCGGTGAAGCTTCTGCAGTAATGTGGTTTATCTACCGCATACCACGTGTTGAAGAAGGTGAAGAAGAAGCTAAGCTGTAAGGCGAAGCTCTTGATTTACCAGTTGATCAAAATTCCTACTCTTACCTATGGTCATGACCGAAAGGACAAGACCCCGAATACTGGCGGCCAAAAATGAGCTTTCTCCGCAGGGTGACTGCATGGGCGCTCCCTTAGAGAAAGAGTGAGAAGCCCAGTCACTCGGGAGGAGCTCAGAGTAGAGCCGTTGCTCCTCCACATCGAGAGGAGCCAGCTGAGGTGGCTCGGGCATCTATTTCGGATGCCTCTACGATGCCTTCCCAGGGAGGTGTTCTGGGCACGTCCCACCAGGAGGAGGCCTCGGGGAAGATCTATTACACGCTGGAGGGATTATGTCTCTCGGCTGGCCTGGAAACACCCTGGGGGTTCCACCGGAAGAGCTGGAGGAAGGGGCTAGAGAGAGGGAAGTCGGGGTGTCTCTGTTTAGACTCTTGCCCCTGTGACCCGGCCCCAGATAAGCGGAAGATGATGGATGGATAGATGAATAAAAAATATGGTATCATTATATTTATTCTTTTTAAATAAAATATTACAGAAGAACTCTACGGTTTCATATGAACAAAACGATTGTAAATACAAACCTTTAAGGGGGGGGGGGTGAAATGCTGTTTCATGCATACTGAGCTTTTTACACTTTTAAAGACTTGGATTCCCATCCTAAACATAGATTTATGTTTTAAAAATACTCCTTCCGGTTTCTCACAAATATTCACAGAAATCGTACCACATTGGTTGTACTGTATGCTTTTTATTCAGTAAAAAGAACTGACTCATACTAATTATTAATCTGGGAATCAAACTACATTGGTTGTACTGTATGGTTTTGATTAAAAAAAAAAAACTCATTATGTAATCAGAGTGGTTGGAAAAAGAATACAAATGCAACATCATTCAGATTGGTTCTCAGTGTCTAATTCTAAAAAAGGCCTGGAATAATAAGTTTGCAAATGCCATTGCATTTTATATATTTTGCATTTATAATTTTTAAAACCTAAATTTAGTAGTGAGAAATTATCCAATTTTTATATCAATGCAATCTATAAGTTTTGTGAATTGGTATGTTTCATCAGGCTGTGAAGAAATATAGAGCTGAGTATTATCAGCATAACAGAAAACTAACACCTTGTTTTATAATGAAATCTCCAAAGGGTAGCATACAGGGTGAAAGCAACGGTCCTAGTACTGAGCCCTGTGGTACTCCCTAATGTCACATCAATTTATAAACCAACAGTCTAATAATAAAACACTACTAGAGTCAACAAGCTTCCCCTGGCCCCAAATCTCGTCTTACCTGAGCAGAGCTCTCCTTTGTACCGCAGGCAGCTGAAATCGTCACACTCACACCTCTTCCCCCACACTTTGCCGAAATCATTATTGTGACACACGCATTGGCCGCACACGCAGTCTCCTCGACCGCTGCAGATCACTTTGTCTGGCCCGGTGCAGGCATCCTGCTCGGTGGGGCTGTAGTCTCCTTCTGCACACTCACACCTGGGACCCAATCGTCCCGGGTTACACAGGCAGATTCCACACTCATAGGTGCCATTGCCGTGGTGACAGACGGAACTTTCGGGCTCTGCCTTAGCTTGGCATTTACACTCACACTCAAAGTTGACCGTGATCTGCAAGGTGTCTTTGAAGCCCACTGGTTTAATGGTAAAGGTCTTACGCTTTTCCTTGGGACAGCCCCTGGCCCGAGCTTCTACGCTAAAGGACACCTGGAAAGATGATATTGAGGGAATGTGTGGTTGTTACAGAGTACCAATATTCAAAAACATTTATTATTATAGATTATACAAATCTGAATTGTGGGACAGTGCTAAGCTCACACTACCACTCAAATTTTTTTTTATTCAATTAATCAAAAGTGACTTTTACAAATGTATCATAGTTTATAAATAATAAATAAAACTTATGTATGTATTTATTTAATAACTATACTTTTTTTAATATTTTTTACAATATTTTAAAATACAAAACAGTAATTTAATATTATTATGACAATATTAAATATGAGATATTTCAGCATATTATAGTTTTTACTGTATTTTTGATCAAATAAATGGTGAGCATAAAATACTTATTTAAAAAATACCATAAACCTTTAAATGGTAGTGTATATTAAAATATATTTAAATAAAACAAACTTTATTTAAAATTAAAAATACTTATTAATAAAATATTATAATTACAATTCATTAAAATATATTGTAAAATTTTACTCCTCTGCCACAATAATGTTTTAATTCTCCATTTGAAGATTATTATTTTTTGTAGAAAAAAAATAATTATTTAATATTCTTGTGGGGATGTTAAAGCCATCATGCACATGCCAGACATATATGAGTCTTATCCTTCCATTGCTGACAGTGACTGTGTTGGAATGACAGACAGTCTGAACTGAAGGCTGGGTGGTGTGAGTCAGAGAAGGATGATGGCAGGAAACAGGAAAAAAGCAAGTCTGATGCCTAGACACATTCAGCAAAATGAGTAAAGGCAGTTACACCCACTTGTCATGTATGTTTGTGAGTTTTTACAGTTAACCATTTACAAGGAAGGGAGTAAAACCACAACATTTTATGCAACTCATTTATCAAGGCAGGCAGATGATGGCACATTAGAAATTATATTTCCTGTGCTCCTCCTCTTGTGGAATATGTTTAATCATCAGAGTGGATATAAGACTGAAAGTTAAGGAAGTGACCGAATTGACCCTAGGGGGAGTTTTGGAATAAGTGGTTTAGTTAAGCAACTTCCAGGAATTTTATAGGGAGAATAAAGAAACAACATGAGAATCGAATGAGATGGATGGAGGTAATGAGAGCGATGGACAGAAAGAGAGAAAAAGAGAAGAGGATACTAACGGTATCTCCTCTTTTGAGGCCAGAGCAGGATCTTAGCCCAGGGATCACTTCTCCATTGAGACATGTGGCATTAAATGTCAAGCTGAGTTCTTCCGGGACATTCAGGAGCTCCAGCTCAACCTTAGAGCGAAGTTTCTGTCACACAAACACAACAAATAAACAATAGATCAGTGACTCACCACAGACAATGTGAATGGAATAAAGCATTTTGAAGGAATGTTCCAGGTTCAACACAAGTTTAACTTAATTGATGGCATATGTGTGGCATAATATGTAATTTTAACACATTTGTAAAGCAAAATCACATTATTTTATGTGGTAAACAACATTAATCTTGACTGAACAATGTGTACTCTTTCTCTACGGTTTTTATCTAGTGTATTTGAAAACTCCAGGACTTTTGTTAAAACTACAGTTTAAACTTTAGCATTTTTGCATTCCTGCCCTTTACAGTCGAATTAATTGAGGGGTGGAGCCAAAATCAAAAGTGCATTATAGATGTTGAAGTTCTGGCAAAAGGAAATGGCACAGCCCTGTTTTCTCTATTCACACAGCACAGATTTCAAAAAACCTTCTACTGCATAGACAGCCGAGTTTGCCAACAGTAAAAAAGGACATTACAGCATATGCATCCTGGATCAGCTGGATGACGTTATGAGAATCCTCAGACAGCGTTCCCACTGCAGTGCCAGGGATCAGCTCACTGTAGTTCTACAATGAAAAGAGAAATCTTCGAACGTGTCCTCATCAGACATTTACCATTTTGATTTGCGGTAACATTTAATAACCATCTTACCTTATAAAGTGATTCCACGTGGCTAGTCACGGCAAAGATGAGATTTATATTGTTCTCTGACATTTTCTCTGTGATTAATGCCAGTGATGGGTAGTCCTGAAAAAATGTTGGCATTTATAAATAAAGGTCATATGCTTAGGTCATATACACAACTTATAGTGTGTCTAATACTAAATATTCCATTAAAATGAATGTTTTGTCTATATGTTCCACCTGAACTTTGTCCTGTTTATGTGGGAAAGCGATTTAGCATATGGCTTTGTATCAGTAGAAACCCGGGAGTATATTCGAATGATCGTGACCCCTACCCCAACCCCCAAATTTATTATTTTTATGTATTTTATTTCTGGAAAAAATTCTCAGATGACGCAACTATCGTCATTTTGCGTCATCCGAGGATTTTTTGCCCAGAGGCTAAAAACTACAGCCAGTAGAGGGAGCTATTTCCATGTGTTTTCAACCCGTGCATGGGGGGTGGGATTTCACTCACAATTTTCACAGTACTCAGGCTCGGGCAGCTATGGGGATTCATGTTAACGGAGCTATGCTGAGCAAAGTTTGTGTTTCAACTTTTCAAATGAATTCCTATGACAGTTATGATGAGTGAGTCGCTGCTCGAGTATCACAGCACTGAGCACTAACTGCAGGAGTGAGATAAATGAGCTGATAAGCTCTTGTGATGACAGCTGAGGTAATCGTGACTACACTCGCGGCATACATTCACAACGCGAGTTCAGTCTGGCGCGTTTCAGTTCATGCCTTTGCAAGCTTAACTTTCCTAGAAATTAATCTGAGAAGTTAAAAGACTTACATTGCTCACCATAGCCCCGTTTAAATGAGTGCCTGTAGCTACTAGCTGAGCTCTAAGTGTGTCATCTCCCATCCCCCATGCGCGGGTTGAAAACATGTAGAAATGGCTCCCTCTGCTGGCTGTAGTCTTTAGCCTTTGGCCAAACATTCCTCCTATGATGCAAATATCATCAATTTCCATGATAGGAGGAATTTTTCCAGACATAAAATGCAATAATCTTTTGTCTCAGGGGGATATGAGGGGGGAAAAGCACAATCATTTGAATATACTCCAGGGTTTCTACTGATACAAAGCCATATGCTAATCGCTGAAGTAACCCTTTAAGCTTTCAAAGGCACGAATCAAAGAATGCGCCAGACTGCACACACGCTGCGAATGTATGTCGAGCTTATGCTTACCTCAGCTCTAGTGGTTGTAATCTGACTCCTGCTGCACTTGTGCTGTGACACTCGATCGATATATTAAACAGACGCATTCAGTTTTTAATTGTAGTGTCTGTTCTTTAACTGAACTGATTTTATGAAAATGAATGCAGTGGGCAGATTATCCAGTAATCTAGTAGCGGTGGTTTTGGGAGTGGCCTCGTAGGGCAGCGAAGCAAGTGCATTCTGGGAGTTGTTGGCTTTCATCCAAATGAGACAAAAATACATTTTCTGTCTTTTCTCAGTCTAGAAGCCACCAAATAAAAATATAATTTCACATTTCTACTACATTAACGACCCAGTTTAAATACAAAGCTTAATGCTAAATCACTGAAGTAAACCTTTTAAAAAGATCTGCAAAATATCACTACCATAGTTGTAGACATATTGTAGATGTTATCCGTTCCCACATGGCATTGGCCATCATTGGGTCGCACAATTCCCGCCAAGCGCCCATCCAGTGCCACGTGTGTCTTGGCATCTGTAGTGAAAACCAGTAAGTGAGATGCACCTGGTCTCCAACCAATCTTCTCCTGGGAGAAAGACAAAAATGGTCAAATAAGAGAGGTCAAAATGACTGTAGGCCAAAAATACATATTAAGGTGCCACTTCTCAAAGGGTTAGTTCACCCAAAAATGAAATTTATGTCATTAATGACTCACCCTACTGTCGTTTCACACCCGTTCATCTTCAGAACACAGTTTAAGATCTTTTATATTTTAGTCCCAGAGTAGTCTAGTAGTCTATATGGGACATCAGTTGGTTAATTAGAATCTCTTGAAGCATCGAAAATACATTTTGGTCCAAAAATAACCAAAAATATGACTTTATTCAGCATCAGTCTTCCGTGTTTGTTTTCAAACCTCAAATAAAGATTCAAACGGTCATGAATCAGTGAATCGATCAATGATTCGGATCGCTAATGTCATGTGATTTCAGCAGTTTGGATCACGTGTCAAACTGCCAAACTACTGAAATCACGTGACATTGGCGATCTGAATAAAATATCTTAAACTGTGTTCTGAAAAAGAACGGAGGTCTTATGGGTGTGGAACGACATTAGGGTGAGTCATTAATGACATCAAATTTCATTTTTGGCTGAACTAACCCTTTCAGTATTTTTCTTTTTGCTTGTTTAGCTAGTTCAACCTGGCACACGGCTGCCTGTATGATGGCGTCAAAGCCTCCCTCTGGGGCGTCCCTGTTCCGAGACACCTTCTGTTTCTTCACTTCCTCTGTAAACCTGCCCACCTCCTCCGTTAGAGACAGAACGTGTCTGTAGCCAAACTGAGGCTGGCATTTGTACGGGATTCTAGCATATATAATAGAGACATATTAAAAAGGTCAGGAAGTTGAAATATAGAAATGGGCTTTAACTAATACTGGTAAATGTGTAACCATGCCAAACCGAAGGGTAGTGTTGGTCATCCACTATTGCTGGCACATCTGAGTTACATTCAAGCTTTAGAAAACAGCTTACAGTCTAATACTTATTTGGCATGTACTGTAACTCAGCAAATGGAGACACTTAAACCATAATAGCAGTGTGTAATATCAGATACTGTCAGCTAACAAGCACACCAACCAATTACATGTTTGTAATAAACACCCATTATCTGTAATGTTTATGTTCAGCACATAAGTATATGTCATCACTCACGAGTAACAGGGATTTAACACGGCCTCTTGAGGGGAGATGTACATGTATGGGGACACGGGTTTATCCACAAAAGCCCCAAAGCCCATGCGCAGATTACTGGTGGTTTTGCTCATCTCTTCAGCCAGGCCTCGCCCCAGCCGACGCAACTGAGACAAGTCGTCATTCATGGAGTAGGACAGGTCCATCAGATAATACAAGTCCACAGGGTAGTCCTCAACCTGGCGGACTTTTAGCTTGAAGACCTGAGAATCATCTGTGAAACGCCAGAATAACAATTTGGTCTAATGGAGGAACAGGTCATTTGCGGTCACTTGTTTTTGGGTTTAACTCACCAGGTCTCAAAGAGATGTGTATGCTCTGAGGTTGGATCTGGGTGACGTCGGTGGTGGATCCTGAGGCCTTGTCACTGAGATCCTTGTTCTCTGTCACATTCATATTGCTGATGGGATACTCCAGAGCTGCTGTCTTGCATCTTGCCTCGAGGTTCTTCATCAAGTCACATCGGGAAGCTCCAGGCACATCTTGTCCAAAGTCCTGACAAGCGTTTGGCACGGTTATTATGGTACAGGGCACTTAAAGGGATATTTCACCCAAAAATTCTAATTCTGTCAACATTTTCAACAATAAAGGAGATATTTGAAGAATGTGTGTAACCAGATAATTAATGGCACCCACTGACTTCCATAGTAGAAATACTATGGAAGTCAATGGGGACCAGAAATATAATACAGGTTTGGAACAACATGAGTGAATAGCCAAAATGATGACAGAGTTTTAATTTGTGGGTAAACTATCCCCCAATGGTAATGGCCAATGGTTAAGCCAATATTTTTTTTGTATCAATACATTTACAAGTTACTGGATTGGACGCCAAGGAAACAGGCGTCATTTTACTTCCGGTGTATCAAAAATATATAATACTTGACTCACACTTTTATGAGATAATACGCTGTGAAAATAACTTTGCAGTAACAACATGGAGAAATCCAAAGGAAGACTTTTTACCATTGAATCATTATTAAAGCTACACTGTGTGATATTTTCCCTCATCTAGTGGTGTAAAGGTATATGACCAGCCAGTGAATATTAGTTTCTGTTCCTCTCAATTCCGATTTCGTTTTAACTCCTACGGTGGCCAATTTAGTCCAAGATTAACATGGCTTCCAGTTCGACCTCATTCATGACTGCCATCAAGTGTTAAAACGCGAAAAGCGAAGCTTGAATTACGGGTATGTCCCTCTTTGGCTAATGTACTTTCAAGATGGAGGGGCAACATGGCGACCGGCATTTGAACCCCTCACCCGTATGTATTTTCAATGGCATATTATAAACTTACGAGAATACTTTATTACTTGAAAGAAGTAAATATATATTAATGAGCACATATATTTTTGAAAGAACTAAGTGTTTTTAGCTAAGAATAAACTAAAAAAGTTACACAATGCAGCTTTAAGAAGAAAAAGGAAGAGGTAGGTTCCTTTTTCTTCTTGATAATGATTCAATGGTTTTAATCATTTGTCACATTTGTGCACATTTGTTTCCATAAGACTTTAAAGTTGGCATGTAATCAATTTTTCAAAATCTATTTCCAAAAACCATGTTATTAATCTTATTGTGAACCATTCATACTTGTGCTAACGTTTACAATTTATTAAATGTCAAATTAATGACATTAAAGGAAATCAAATGTCAAAAACTCCAATCAATTGATAGAACCAAATCTCAACCCTAGATTTTTATCTTTTCAAATAATGTAACGTCACAATATGTAAGAAAAGATCTATCGTTACTTAGGTTGCATTCTCATTGGCTACTCTGAAAACAATGTGAAGGATGATGATGGTAAAACCATAGTCTTGAGAAACAGTTCATTGATGACGTAACTGATGTGAAGCTGAGAAAAAAGTAGTTTTATCATGAAACAAGACAAAACTGTTTTATGAATACATTTTAGAAAACAACAATACTACGAATACTAAGACCGAAAGTCTGATTATACTATCAATCATACGCCTCTCTATTCTATCCAGGAATCTTAATACTGTATTAAAATATAAAGTAAACATGTTTCAGCTCAGTCATAAATTCATGTAGAGCACCACACCTCTTGAAAGCACCAGGCACAGGTAGGATGTACTGCCAGGCACTGCTGACATGTGCTGGCTCCTCGAGAAGTACAGATGTTGGAGCCTGGGAGGGAAAGAAAAATGTTTTTAAACTGCATTTAAAATAGCAACCTGCAGGTTTATGGAAACACAAACATGTCTAATCATTAACATATGATCAGATTCAGTGCCTCCATTTGTAGGGGAATTTAACAGCCAGCATTATCAGCATGTATCAAACATTTCACAAACGCAGAGAGTTCACATATACACTTATCAGACTTTTACCAGACAGACCTGACCTGTAAGATATCACTGAAGAAAGAAAGAAAGAAAGAAAGAAAGAAAGAAAGAAAGAAAGAAAGAAAGAAAGAAAGAAAGAAAGAAAGAAAGAAAGAAAGAAAGAAAGAAAGAAAGAAAGATTTGTGAAAAATTGTGAAGAAAGTGTTCACAATTAAACATTAATGCTTTGTCTGGAATCACATTATCAGTTCAGACAGATAAAGTACAAGACAAGATGTTATAGGACATGTTATACGTTTACAGAAAACTAAAAAGATAGAACGTACCAAGTCCAGCATCAGTTAGGAATACAATTACAAAATAAATCCACACACTGAAGAGTTTGGATGAAGTTTTCTCCATCTCGGGTAACGAGTCAGTTGATACAGGCGTTTATCGCTCTTCTCTCCTGGTCCACCGGCGGTTTGTGCGGTCTGTGCCCTCCTCCTCCCCCTTAACGCTCCAGCATAGACATCAGACCAACACCAAATATAGAGTAAATTTGTGGCAAAACTGGGTTTATTTCCGAGGGGGGCAGCAGAGGAGGGGCTATACAAGAGGAGATCGTCAGTCTTGTATAGAAACCCTTTTCGAAGATCACGGTGATCAAAACGGTTTATTTTAATACGACGAGCTCTGCGTCATCACCAGTCCAGAATGTTTTCAACACTTCTGATGGATGCCGAATCATCATATTTTTTAAAAGCTAACGCCAGAATCATGTCTACTAGTTACCTTGTAAGTCTAAAGCATCAACTCGAAGTTGTACGCATTATCGCCCTTGTTTTTATATGGTTTTGATGTTTGTCATTAGCTGGAACTAATGATGGCAAACTCAAACTTTATGATGGCAAGGATGACCCCCAAATATGATGAACATTTTATGAGGGATCCCCTTCCTATAATCCATCTATATATTTTTATGTATGAAAAAAAGGCTACATAAAAAAGTTAGATAAATAGGCTATAGTGTAGGTGTAAGTGTAACATTAAAAATACAAACTGGCTATACATAATGTTGGATGTATAAACTTGAAGAACATTTTCAATAAAAAAAAGGATATATTTGTAGGCCTATAAGCAACTTCCACAATAGATTGTACGCAGTTTACGCATGGAATAGGCTATATGCCATAAAAACCCCTGTGAGCAAAAAAAGGGGGCTGATAAAACGTACTAGAAAAATACAAAGCAAACATATACTTTAAAGTATGTATACTGTATTTAGAAATGTTCTGTAGACTTTATCCAGTTTTGCTTTGCCGTTTTATTCTTTGAAATGGTCTGGGGACAACTTAGAACCTTCCCGGACTCCACTTTGAAAACCCCTGATCTAGGAAATGAATCAGCTAAACTACAAACTCAGCTTGGCATATCTTGAGCAAGCTGGTTATAGCCTACAACACATTGTATTTTTTAACACCAGTTAATTTATTTTTAGTTGTAATAGGCTATTTGACTTACATGAGCGTGACACAACAGATTTCAGTATTTTCAAACAATGAAATGTCATATAATAAAGGAATAAATGAAACATCTTTCTTGAGAAAGTTAGATGTCAAATGTGTCACGTACGTTCTTGACACCTCATGTTTTGTTTCTTTCTTAAAATTACTACGGACAGGAAAAGAAAACCACATTATCTGTGCTTTAAATCTTACAACTTTTTTTTTGCTTCATACGCAATACACGGGTTATCAACAGTAACCCGCCCATTTGAATCTCCTCTATAGATGATGATGATGATGATTATGTGGGAACTGTTCTCCCTCTAGCGGCTGAAATGTGAATGTTTAGTTTTCATAGTTTTATCATTTTCACTTTTTACAACAAGCAAAAATAAAATAAAAAAACAGTTCGACCTGAAACTACTGTCAATTCAGGAAAACTCTAATTTACTAGTGCTGTAACATGGATTTTTTCTCAGTTTCTTTTATAACTTTTTCAATTTTTCTACAATAAATGCACTGCAATTTGATTAAAACTTACGTGGATATAAACTAAACGCAGAATATTCAGAATCACAGGCTGAAACAAAAGAGGCACAAAAGAGGAGATATTCCTACGTGCAAAAATATGTTATTTAATGAGCCCATCATCTTTTCCAGAATATAAAAACATTTGTCACATTGTAACACTTCACAATGGCTTACCCATTCTGCTACTGTTGCTAAACACACATTTCACACCCTTCTCAATTAAAATGCAATCATTTGGTTAGAGCATAGGCTACAATGATCCTGAATCTGAGTATTCTACACATTTCCCCTATCTCTAATTTTATTACATATAAAGTTGCATGCGCTCTCCTTTTTCTTATTTTTCTGAGGATAAGACATATACCACACATTCCAGTAGAAATGCCATGCAAAAATCCCAACCAAACATTTGACTTAAATTCTTAGTTAAAGCTGTAGTCTGTAACGTTTTCTTTGGTTAAAAATAATCAAAAATATTTTTTTAGCCTACATAACCAGCTAGTGTTGAAAACTATCTAATTACCTTACCCGATTCACAATGGTAAGCTTTTAATAATGTTATAATTTGAGTGGTACTGGTGGATTTCCGCGGGAAATTTGAGCATGTATTTGCGTCATTACTGTATTAATTTTTCAGTAATGATGTACCGGGTATATGTCTGTATACATAAAGGTCTGTAGTATTTCATGTGTGGATGCTGCAGGTGGCAGATCATTTATAAACCTTTTCTAACAGCAGCTGAAACAGTTAAACTCCTCATTTTGATGGCGGATTGTGATCCAGAAAGGCCCAAATGACAATCATCATTTGACACTCAATGAGATTCACAATAGTCAAAACGCAAAAGATTAGACTGTACGGAAATTGAAATCTACAGGTAACGGTAACGCTAATGCACTCTAAATACAACGTATTTGTACACTCTAAAGTAACGTGATGCTGATGTTGTTACCATTAACAATTTGAGAACAAAGTATAACAATAATAATAATTTGCATGGTTTGATGTGATGTGAGCTAAGCGATCGTTAGATTTAACAGATGGGAATGGGGGGTCGTGCATATACTGTACGCCATATCATATGCAAGCGAAGGCATGATGAAACTCATTTTGGTATATACATTCCACAACATTGCACACTCGTATTAATTGTACGCATTTTTGTGTGATCAGTCTCTTTTTTTCTCAGTAGGTCAGAACAAATGTGGCAGACATGTTACTTGTTCAGATAACATTTTGAGGGGAAAAATCTTATTTTGGTCATACTTCCAAGACGTAGAGTCTGTTATTCCGAAAGTGCTGTATCCACTGGTGCGGTGACTGACAGCCAGCCACACATACTCCTCAAAACATTAGATTAATTCACACCGAGGAGTTGTCCCGATGCACAACCCACGTAAAGATGAGCAAACTACACTCACTTCTTCTGGAGATGCAGCAGGAACACGAAGAGCTGGTAGTGGTACCGATCCTTTATTCAGGAGCAGCTTCTTAGCAAAACCTGCTTTATACTGACCCTTGGTTATATCAGTCTGGTGAGAAATGCTTCGCGGTTTTTGCAAACATAAAAGCATCAACGAAAACAAAACTCAGCCACTGCGTCTTCAGCGGTTCGGATTTAGGAACATCAGAATAACTGCTGTGTTCATTATTACACCCAAGAACAGAACACCATAATCACTTAGACGCCCGTTTCACACATACTCCGTCTGCAGTGCGTGTGCGGTGCGTATTTTCTTCCGTACCCATGTTAACGGATGACAGCTTTCACACTGCACGCGGATGCAGTCCGTCAGTCCGTTCCAGGTGCGTTGCATCTGCAGCAGTGCACGGATCGTTTTCGTACCAAGTCTATTTTTTGCTGCGCTGCATTGCTGCATTAAAGCGACAGAACATTGTTCGCATTAAAATAAACATGTACTGACGCGAAAATCTAGTAATTTCACCACAGATGCATATCATTTAAAATATACTCTGTTTCAAAGTCAACACATGGCTTTTCTTTCTCAAGTAAAGCAACAAAACGACACCTTACCTGGCATTTAGGTAAAAAAAAGTGCCATAATGGATAGCACTCGTACTTTCTTGGAGGTGAAAACCAAAGTTCTTTTTGACCTGCAGGATTTCTTTTAAAAGGGTGTAAAAACGAAAGAAAAGACGAGAGTCGGCTGTTTTTGAATAGACTAGACTATTGTAAGTTTCTAATTTAAAATGTTTGTGATTTAAGGCTTTAAATGTTTTGCCACTTGTGTGAGCTAAATCTAAAGTATATAAATATGAATAAATGAATTTAATAAAATGTTGTTTAAATGTAGTAGGCTACGTTAACCTGACTTCTATTAAAGAGTAAACAAAGTGAATTGCAATATTGACGAGGCATGTTCAGTAAAAACCTTTGGATTTTAAATAAAAACTAATGAATAAATGGTCATTTGTGGTATGCAACAGCGGATCAGTTGCGGACTGCAAACGCAGTATATGTGAAAGCACAACAGGGTGTGGGGCTCCTGCAACGCACATGCAACGCAACACACACCGCACACGCACTGCAGACGGAGTATGTGTGAAACGGGCGTTAGACGCCATTCTACTCCAGCGTCTCTACTTATAAAATGGTGGACTATGACACAGCTTGAGCTCGCTCAGTGCCGGTCTGAGGTGAAACGCTGCTTGTCCATCAACAGTCGTGGGAGGGGCGTCCGACTGTGTGATGTCACACGGGAAAACATTTAAGAAAAAAGAAAAAGAAAAAAACACTTGATGGTTTTTTATCACTATACACAAATCCGGCGAAACACGGAAGTAAAGCATCGCCGCCATTACTGCGTGCCTTGCTGCTAAGGACTTAGAGCAGTGCGTACACGAAAACACTTCTCAAATGAGGTTAATAGCTTAACAATCACTGATTCTCCCCTCATGTCATGTTATAATAGCCTAGCTTTTTTCCCCTTATAAATTATTTTTATTTTTGTTACGAATGCATACCATTATTTTTCCCCCTGTTTGTATTAGGGTATTAAGAGCTGCTCCCTCAGGCTATATCTTTTCTGTATCCTATTTCGAATTCGAAGACGTTGATTTTATACAGCGATATTTGTTTGTAAATCTTGATACTTTCAATAATAATAAATAAATTAATTCATATATAAATAAATAGCAGCGTGCGGCAGTAATGCACGGCACGCTGTGATGAACATAAAGAAAACCACTTAAAGACAGAGAATAATTAAAACATACGTGTCCATTACAAAGGGACCTAGTCACAATTAACGTTAGACATATATGAAACGATCAGTTACAAAAAATATGGCCTTATTAAATCAGCACGTAAACTTGCGTGACCTACCAATGTGCTCATGTTCACAAGCTGCAATAAATATCTACGACCAGTTGTAGCAATAGAATACATGTTCCTACAGGCATAAGATTATTTTATTAATCATCTGGCATGCGATGAGCGTCAGAACCTAAACTACAGGGCATGAGTTGGGGATGGATTGGCCAGATACTGCATCCTACATCACAGATCAGCCGCTGCGTATAAATCACAGTGTCGTGAGGTTTTCAGGCAGTGGACTCGTACCATATGTCAGTAACAATAGAGAAAACTACAAAGTTACATTTCTGTAATTGTGACTTAAATTTGTGTAATTGTGACTTAAAGACTTTGTAACAGGCACGTATGTTTTATTTATTTTCTGTTATAATTTACAGCGCGTCGTGCATTACCGCGCGCTGCTCTAAGTGCAGCATATAAGTCCTCATAACTGTTCGTTATTTCATGTTCTTAAAACGTGTTTGTGTAAAACAATTCCGTAATCACGGAAAGCAGGGCCCTAATATTAGTAACACAGCTCACAATGACAGTGTTCAGTTTTATTGCTGTCTTAATTACATTACATTTGGCAGACGCATTTATACATTAATACATCCTGTTGTCAATAAATTACCTTTCTGTAAGTTTTGGCCAATGCCTGACATCATCTACCCAATGTTCCCTTTCACCAGACATTTTATTTAATATGCAGGATCCGCTTTCATTGAAATGTCATTAGAGGACACCGGCAAGTGTCACACCGTCACGCACTTCGCAGGCACGCAGTAATGGCGGTAGGCAAGATGGCGGCGCCCATAAAGTTTGCGGCGGATTTGTGTATAGGATGGTTGTGGCCTCCCTCACAAATTCCCCTCCCCCCTACTGACAGAAATGAGAGAGGGGGAGATGTGAGGGAGGATTTTACAGGCGGGACTTTTTACTGCGCATAGTCGAAGTACTCAGAAGTGCAATTCCACCATACATTATAGTTCTCCTTTTTAATCCGTTTAGAAAAGCGCCACGTTTTATTTTATGTCATCATACTAGATCGTTCAACTATTCGTGTAACTGTATTTAAATAGGGAAAACGTGGAGGTGTTTGGTCGCTTATAACTTGATCTCTGTTTGGTACCATCGTGAATGAATGAATGAATCAGATCGTCACCGCGCGTCAGAGAGATTAAGAGCACACACTCAGACGAGAGATGTATGTACCAGCTCGTTTTAGTTAAGAGAATAACATAGCTTAAATATGAAAAAGCGGTAAAGTATCCCTTTAAGAACCTTTATATTTAAGAGTGTAGCAGCAGATAAAATAAAAACTATATATAACAAAAATATCCAATAAACACTAAAAGTTAAATTACCTAATCATACTGAGAATATCTAAATGATAAATGAAGCATATCTGATTTTAATAAATCATTTACAATCTGTTGTAAAGCAAATTTATATCTAGATCAAATGTCACTGTATGTCCCTAAAGTCAATTATTTAGCTGATGAATTCCCCTAAAATATATAGCTTGCCAAACATTTATTTATAATGCCAAATGAGTATCATTAAGCTTCATTTAAATGTGCAATATAGTCTTGTGGCATCTGACTCCCAAAAATAACTCCTCAAACAGCTCCCTTCACATTTTGAGAGCATTCACAGATAAAGCTCAGTGGGACTTCTAGGGTATTTATTTTTAGAGGTTCTATCAGCATCCTTTGGATGTGGCTGTGGATTGACAGGACAAGTGTGGCCAGCAGGATGAAGGAAGGAGTTCCTGGATCTAGACCACGCACCCCCACCCGCCGACCCAGCATTCCAATGAAGAGAGATAGAGCTGTTCTTGCTTCCTCACGCCCCCTTTTGCTCTCCCCACACTTCACATGCTCATGGCCACGGGGTGTGTATCTGCGCTCACCTCTCAGGGCTGGCAGAAGCTCAGCAGGCAGTCTGGGCCACAGAGGAGGACTGAACATCCAGGGATGGGACGAGACTTTTGAAAGAAACCAAGAAACGTTAAGAGACACAGGAACAACGTCAGAAAAATGGTAGCAGAGGAGGTAGTGGTCACCCTCTCAGGAGGTGCACCGTGGGGTTTCCGATTACAAGGAGGGGCTGAGCACCAGAAACCCCTCCAAGTGGCAAAGGTAAGAGGACAGTTCCATAGGCCACCTGGTTAAGTTGAATCGTGCGTCTCATTTTAATGAATGGTTTAATAAGCTGTTAAAAAATGAATTTAAATGAGCCCTTTTATAATATGAGTAATGTAAAGCAAAATGTTCAGCTTGAAATATCTATTTTTATTTAATACATTTAAAAAAAATGGTGGAAAATGTTTATATTTATTTGAATTGAATAAAAACATAAATTCAATTAATTAATGTATTTGGCATTTAGGCCTGATCATATTCATATATAACTGTGCATATATGTTTTTAACATGTCAATGAGGCTGGTCTTAATAAGCCTGCAAGAGTAAAGTATTTTTCTACTAATTTTCCGGCCCATTCTAACATGTGTGAGAATATGTTTGTCATACATCATCTTGGTATGAAGTCGATAAGAACTATCTTTTTGGGGTCCTGCAAATAAAACACCCATTGCATATTTATGTTTTAAAACCTCATGCGATGAAGCAACAACATGTGGACAAACATTAATAAGATATCACTATCACATCCTATTACAACTACAGACTAGAGAGCACTTATTTTATCTGTTGATAAATGCTGTTCATGAGCTTTTTGGCTGTGTGCTGTAAGCATTCCTGGTCCATAGATAAACCTGCTAGGCTTCACAGTGCATCTCTTCACTCTTATCTAATTGACAGCTTTTGTTTGGCTTCCTCTGGAATCCAGATCTTTCAGAGAAGCATTCTCACACAGTTCTGTATAAATGAGGATGTTATTTCAGGACTGAATAGAATTACAGCCACAGTGTCTACTTATAAACACAGTATGCCCCATTTGTTAAGTGACAACTGTGCGCAATGCATTTTCCCTGATCTAAGGGCTATTTTGGATTGGTGAGCGATGCCAGAGACCGTCTACTCTACTCTTTCCATGTTCCGAGGGAAAAGATGGCCTGGACTTTTTTTCTTGGAGAAAAAAAAAGTCCAGTTTCCCCATATCATTCATTTCAAGGTCACTTCTGCAGGCTTGTTTCATCTTGTTTCCATTTGCGGTGTGCCCTTTTTTTCCATGACCATCTTTTAATTGAGCTATTCTGATCCACCCGGATCTCTGATTGCCTCTTTTAATCCTGGCATCTAGAACGACCTCGGTGACATTTGCACGGCTAGCAAAATGCTCTGGCAATGTTTTGAAAATGACTGAAGACGTACAGGGTGTCCTCATAATAACTTCTAATGTAAATGCATTCATTCTTCCAATCCTTTGCTATCCGTTATGGTATCCACTTTATTTACTACTATATTAGACAGTCCACTTCTCATAAACATGCACTAATTGAGTTTTATACTGAGGCTGAGTGACAACTGACTCTTTACAATAGTTGAGCACTTTATTTAGGTTATGTGGAGAACACATGGTGAATTCATGACATGCCCTGGTTCAGGTCTGCCAAGAGGCAACAGCTGCCCTGGCACCAGCTGCACATGTTGTTCCCCCAACTTGCATTCTCAGACCATTTGATCGACAATAAAAAGAAGGTGAATGGGCCAGTCTTTCATCTATTGTCTTCCAATTATAAATTTGCTTTACCAGTTTTCATGGAAAAGCAAAATTAACATTGGGCTTGTAGTTGGTGCATTTATTTTTGTCCACAACTAATATATAGTCTGAGCTGTTCATTCCTTTAGGCCTTTGTAGGGGAAAATACATATTTGCTTTAGTGAAAATATTGGCTGAAATATATTGGTTGGTGAAAATATAACTCCTTGACTCACCACAACAGTAAGTTTGTAAAGTGCCTTTGGAAGCAAAAGAAGAGACAGGAATGTGACCGGTCTTTAGCTTGGTACGTGCTGATGAAGTGAGTGTTAGTAAAGCACTCTTATATTTGACAGATGACGCCCTACACTCAAAGAGATGGTATTTGAAGATAACAGCCATGGAGCCACTCACTTTAGACATACTGTAGCTTTATCCATCCAATCTGCCAATACAGAACTCGCTGGGTGAAACTAATCTTTGGATTGACAGAGAAATGACTTGATTCATAGTTGGTTTTCAGTTGATTCTAAAATGATTTTTGCTAATTTGGAACCATTCTATAAGATTAAATACACAATTTGATAACATTTTAGAAGCCTACAGTATTTTCTTTTTTGATTTCTTTAGCTATAGGCTTCTTATGTGCAGTATTTTATGCAAAAGAAAAAAAAACTAAAAGTTCCTTCAAACAGAAAAATATTATCAAATAGATTCGATCAGTGATACATTTTATGAGTTACATAAGTAGTTCAGTCAGTAGATCAGTTATTCATTCAACCGATACTTTTAAAAAAACGACCAAAATAGCGTTCCGATAGGCTTGTATTATTCAATTTTCCTACATTTTGTCAACAACTTTACCAAGTTTTCAAGTCCAGTAAGTGTAAATAACATGGAAGTCCACAATTTGCATTCATGGATTTGAAAGACATAAAAAGTTAAATGAACAAAATACCTTTAATAGGGTTTCTGTACTTTAGTGTTCACGATCATCAGAAAGCTTTTTGAGAAAGTTTTAGGGAGAGTTCAGTTGGAAAGAAACATCTTAAGAACGATTTTAAGACTATTTGGCATGTGAAGGATGATGTCAACATTAATTTGTACAAGTAATAATTTATTTATATCTAGCCTACTTAAGAGCGAAAAAGTAAATAAAAACTTGATTAATGTCAAATCGATTGTTTGTTTGAAAACCAATGCACCATGAATAGGCAGGATTTACAATTACAGTAATATCTTAATAAATAAACAATGGGTAGAAGTTTATATGCTTTATGGGGGAAACCGAGTATGATTGTAACATAGGTCGAGTTGTAACACTATCAATTCCACCAACCAGTGACAAGCTATAGTGTTATGATAATTTCAGTTTTTACTCATGCCCTCCCTAATTCTATGGTTGTCAAGGATGGAAATATGCACATGCAGGTTTTATAAAGAAATGAATGGATTTTTACATTGTGTGAGAATTTATTTTTCTTTTTACCAAAACTATATTTTGTTTAGTATTTAAACTTGCAGACAAAATCTGATAAGATCAAATTGTATCACATGATTAGGCAAAATGTGAGGCATTTTTAACCTGCTAAGTTTCAAACCATTATGCTAATATGGCTAGCTAAACACTGGCTGACAGGGATGGGTAACACATCTTTAAAAGTGTTACAACAACCCTTTACATACAACTAAGAACATTTTCTGTTGAATAATTTTACATAATGCTAGACAGTGGAAACAAAAGACAGATAAAGGTGTGCCTGAAAGTGTTAACAAAGGGAACTGATGAGGTATTAAAGAAGGGCAGGTCAATCAGATAAGTTGTGAATAAAATGTTAGGCCTAATAGTCAGTGGTGAGAATTCTGAGACGTCAGACAACGGAAACATTTGTGTTTTCTGAATGAAGCAATTTGACAACTCAAAGTCAGAGGAAGTGTGAGTGAAATGTGCCCTATGCAATCTCAGGGCCCACCAAGCCTGCACTCCAGTCACCATTGAAGTATATTACTTGGTATGACCACTGTTTTTACTTCGGTTCTCTAATTTAAAACAACTTACCCCAGCATGTGTTATATCCAAACCCTGTAGTGGGGTAGATTGTAACAAAGACACACCATGTAGCCTATTAAATTAACAAATAAACAAATATGGGTACTTTTTATAAAAGTTTGAGCACTCTAGCTATAAAATTCTGTGAGTTACATGCACCGAAGCAAAAAGTGTTACAAAAATACTTGCTCTCCCCCTTTCTAAAACCCATGAACAGAAAGTTTGTGCTGACTCCGTCTCCCCCTGCTGTTAAAGGTGAGGAAGCGCAGTAAGGCCTGCAGGGCTGGGCTCAGAGAGACGGATGAGCTGGTGTCAATCAATGATGTGTCCTGTGGAACACTATCTCATGCTGAGGCTATGAATCTGATTGATAGTGGCAGAGGAACCCTCCATCTGCGAATCAAAAGGTCGGGGTGAGATATCATTATCATGAGGAGTTGAGAGTTGTGCTATTAAATTTATATTCAAAATAATCACTTTGCTTCCATTAAGGGCCCCAGCTGGGTATCAGTCAGTGGTGCTTCTGGGTCGGGCTCCCTCTCCCCGTATTGATAAGGAGTACCGGGCAGCCTTGAGAGCCCTGTCCCCTCAACTTACCTCTAAACCACCCGGTGTCAACCGAGCATCACTCATGTCCCCCACCGGCGGCCTCGAGTGGCTTACATCCCCTCCAGACAGTGAGGCTTACTACGGCGAGACGGACAGCGACGCAGATGTGGCGGCACAAGAGAGGCAGCGCAGGCAGAAACGACGAAGCCCCAGTAGCTCTCCTGCCAAGAGCCCCGGCCAAGCCTCACCCCAAGAGGAGGAGACTTCGGAAATGAGCGGCTATGAGAGCGCCCAGGACATCTGCACGTACCCTCAAACACAGAGCTGGCCTGTATCTGATCTAGAGGGATCAGGGACTCAACAGCACATAATGCCTGGGGTGGCACGCAGAGAGGTGGTCTACCAGCCCTTGCAGTCTGAATGGTCGCACCATCAGTCTGAAAATTCCTCTGAGAATTCAGACCAAAGTCCATCAGGAGCTGCTGAAGTGGACAGCGGCTTCCAGGAATCACCCTCTGTCCCACCTCCACTTGTTTCTCCAGAGCGGGCCAAAGAAGCACTCATGCTTGCATCTCACAGACTGATGGTACCCATGGTCGGTCCTGTGGACAACCCAGTGGATGAAGAACTCACTGTCACGTACATGGACAAAGCCAAGCAAGCTAGTGAGTACCAATCATGTTTTTGAATTATGCTCACCAAGGGTGCATTTATTTAGTAATATTGTGTGTGTGTGTGTGTGTGTGTGTGTGTGTGTGTGTGTGTGTGTAGGGGGAGGGGGGGGAGGGGGGCACGACAACTTCTTTGTCACATGATTCTTTGGAAATCATTTTAATGTATCAATGAATAGAAAGTTAAAAATAACATTTTGTAACATTATAAATGCCTTTACTGACAATCCTTCCAAAATTTATTTTGGAAATGTTTTTTATTTTATTTTTTTACTTTTGAACAATAGTGTATGTTTGAATATCTTAATTTAATACACCATACATTGAAATTGCCATTTACTGAAAGAAAAACAACTCTTTTATTGAACTTTAGTTACTTGTGGAACGAACACTTTTTTTGTAGTGCAAACATAATGGAATTGAATAAATCCAGTAAAATGTATAACTCAATATCAGACTAACTCATGCATGCAGAGTTATGATGCTAGTTAACAGTTAACTATTAACTAGCATCATAATACACATTAGCATGCTTGAAGTAATATATTTTCTTGGCCCTACAACAAGAAAATGACTCATGTTCTGTTGCATTAACTAATTTCAATTATGTAAATGGAGCAGTCAGTAAAAAAATGATTAATGAGAGAATATACTGTATATAAGGATGAGCTCAGCATTTCTGAATCTATCTCTTTCTTGTCATTACCTCAAATATTATTTCTGTACTGTGTTAAATTTAACGTCTGGAAAATTCTCTAGAGAGAAGCCAATCTTCCATTTCAAGAAGGAGTGTAAATCTGGACCTGGTGTGATGCAATGGCATTTGAATGGCAATGGCATAAAATTAAGCAAGAATTCAATTTATTAAATTTTGATGCAGGATCCCTACTGCTTATTGAAATATATTATCTGCGAGATTATGCTTAATGTTGAAAATTCATTTTTGGGAGAATGGGAAAAGTTTTGAAGTCAGTCTGACAAAATAGAGAGAGCATGTTTGAGGATGAAATAATCTCTGGATTTGCCATACTTTGTAATTCACAGTGACACAAATGACCCTTATGAGCCAGTTCTTTTAATGAATTGATCAAAACAAATACATCTAAAGAATCATTCACTGAATTAACTCATTTGGTGTTCTTGAGGTTTGCTAAATTTAATCAGTGGTTGTTTACATGACAACTTTTAGTTAAGGAAACACATTTGCTTAATTTATTGTCATACAATTTAAAGGGATAGTTTACCATGAACATTCTGTCATCATTTGCTCACCCTCAAGTTGTTCCAAACCTGTATGAATGTCTTTCTTCTGCTGAACTGCAATTTTTGCTGAACCAGAAGATATTTTGGTAACCAAACAGTAACCCATCAAACATTTGGTTATTCTTCAAAATATCTTATTTTGTGTTCAACAGAAGAAAGAAATTCAGGTTTGGAGCAACTTGAGGGGGCAGGGGAAGGGGGCTGGACTCAAATGAGCAAGAATCTATATTTGTCCCTTGACTCAGGCCTATAATACAAGCCTCTGTTGCATGCTGGGAAAGGCATGTCCAGTTGCTGTCCAGTGTCAGTGATATTTCATTCTCTCATTTTAAACAGTTCAGTCGTGCTAATAATGTGATTTTAAGAGCCAAGAATGATCTGGACTTTTCAAAATAAAAAAATCCTACATATTTAGTTTATGTTTTATTTTGTTTAACAAAAGTATTAAAGTATTAAGGACTTTGAGTTAATGAATGGATATCAACCAATATTTTACAGTATGGTTCGGGCCAAATCTAGATTTGTACTGATCGATAAAAGTTAAAGCTGATTAATCATCAAGGGTTAAAATGTAGCCCTTGATGATTAATTAGCTTTAACTTTGCTCAAAGTTAACAGTGGTTCTCAATCTTTTTGACTTTTGGGGAGTCTCTGGAAGCTTGTCAATGCCCCCTTGTAGACTCTGTACCCTAGTTGACAACTACTGGACTGGTTCAGTAGCTGTTTTTCTTGTCTTTTCTTTCTTCTTTTTAGATTTGGTCATATCTATTTCTACTGAAGACAAGTGCATCAGTATCATATGACTTGAGTCACTATCCAGTGATTTAGAAGCTCGTCTTTCTCAAAGGTTAAAAATCTGACCTTAAAATAAGATCCATACAGGTGTCAATCTGATGTAGTTAATGACAATTATGAGTCTGTTTTTCACATTTCTTCTTATAGTAAGATAAACACATACTGGAAACTTCATTTAAGTCAAACAATATATCTTGTGTCTGTAGCTAATGGGGTGCTAATTCCCCACTCTAAAGCCTTTGGGAAAGGTTTCTCCTCAGCTAATGGCACCCTGCCGACAGTCTGAAGGTCACTTTACTTTCCAAGACTGATGGGGCATTTTAAGAATTGTTTAAATGAACATGTTTTGGTGTTTAATTCTGAATGTTCCATTGAGAATTCTGAACTCAGAATATCTAGAACTCTTGTTTGTGAATGATCTTGCACGTCTCAGAGGTTAGAGACATTAGTGCAGTGAGGATAAGAGTCCATGACAGCTGCTTTTCTCTGTCACTGTTAGTGGTGAAATTACAAAATAAGCCAGGGCATTCATACAGCCTTGGTAAGAAGAGAAGATGAAGCGTGCACACCTGTTATTGTGACAGCATAGTGGGAGGTCGAAAGAGCATGTATTAAATAATGTGGATGAAAAATATCTCAGAATAGATAGTGAACAAAGATTAAATAGCATTTGTGGAGGAATTATTCCAATGTACTGAAAGTGATGCTGTAGTACGAGATATTACAGAAACTGATGGTTCGATGCTGTTCAATGATGATTAAAAAGGTTGACATTTTATCTTTACATTTTACAATTAGTCAAATGTTGCCTCAACACTTAAAGAGTTAGTTTACTCAAAAATGAAAATTCTGTTATTAATTACTCACCCTCATGTCAGTCCAAACCCGTATGGTTTTCATTCATCTTCAGAACACAAATGAAGATCTTTTTGATGAAATTGATTAAAGAGATTTCTTTCTCTCCATTGGCAGCTATGCAACTGAAACTTAATGCTTCAAAAAGTTCATAATGAGATCACAAAAGTAATCCATATTTGAGAGGTTTAGTCCAAAATGTTCTGAAGAGACATGATCGCTTCATAAGATGAACAGATTGAATTTAGGCTTTTATTCACAAAAACATTCATCAACACACACCAGATATTGTAAACCAATGGAAGCTCAAGCATGTTTGCTTGATGTGCAAGAACCAATGAGGTTCATTCTCGTGTGTTACGCAGTGCTTTTGAGCTTCCACAAGAAGTTTGTTCTTGTGTGTCGAGCAGATTCGGCTGAGCTTCTGTTTAGGTTTGCTGATCAATGTTTATATGTAAATAAAAGCCTAAATTCAATCTGTTCATCATATAAACCGATTGCGTCTCTTCAGAACATTTGGACTAAACCGCTCAATTCACATGGATTTTTACGATCTCTTTATGAACTTTTTGAAGCATCAAAGTTTCAGTTGGTAGCTGTCAATGGAGAGAAAGAAAGCTTTTGGATTATATCAAAAAAGTGTTCTGAAGATGAACGAAAGTCTTACAGGTTTGGAACAGCATGAAGGTGAGTAATACAAGACAGAGTTTTGAATTAACCCTTTGACAGTCATTGATTTTGTATGGTTAAGTCTTTGTGGTATGGTTGGAGGTGTCAGCATGACCCCACATGACACTCAGCTTAAGCTGGACTATCCAGAAAGAGGTCGAGGTGTGCCCAAACAGGTGGGAAATGTCCGTTAGCTCTGTTCACCAACCAAAATAGCTTGAATGACATAATGGGGTTTCTCTGGGTCTGTGACAGGGTCTTGTGGTTAGACAAAAGGTATTTAAAAGGCCTGACCTCAGGCTACAGTCTGGTTGATTTTGCACCAATGTGGGCAGAGCACCCAAGTATTGCTGGCTGTGCTCCACTGGTGTGTTTGTGTGTGTCCTGCCAGTAAGGCTTGCTTGAGAACATAGTTTATAGATTGAACAACATGAGGAGCTTCACATTGCCTGGAGAGGTTGAACACGAAGGACACATCTATGCAGGTAAAGACCTGAGGGCTTCTGTAGAGCTTTCAAGAGATGGAGCTTGTTTTCTGTTTAAACAATTTAACATTGGGGATAAAATGATCACTAATGAGCAGTACACCAGGTATTATTTACAATGTCAATGTAATTTTTTATTTTATTTTATTTATTTATTTATTTTCTGTTAAGTTTGATTTACTTGTATTCATTTATTGATTGATTTATTGAAAACTTGTCAAACATTTCTCATTAAGCATAATTTTGTAAAAAAAAAAATTTAATACTAGCAGCTATGTAATGGTTAACCTTTTTGTTGAATGGACATTTGTAATGTCTAGATAACCATTATTCTCCACAGATAGTTATCGTATAATTGAAAGCACATTTATGTCTTTATTAGGACCTAAATTAGAATGTTTTGAATTAAATATGGCATAATTTGATCCAATATTGTGCAAACATCAATATTATAGTTTTGAGGCCTTCCACATTAGAAAGAGAATATCTTAGCATAAAACACTGTCCCATAGACATATCAGATTACTTTACCCTGTCTTTTAATATAGATCCAGGATCCCCAGGGGTTACTTGCTCAAGCTGTTAGAATGTGATGGGCTATTTGTAGAGAAGGATGAGCTCAGTAATTTACCATGATAATTTTGGTGCCAGACATCTAACATACAGTGTCTAATATCAGAGCTATTCTGACTCAACTAGATGTGCTACAATTTATTACAATGGCAGCTTGATGTATTAAAGTTGTGACTTTATGTTTGATGACTTTATATCTGACTTTATGTTTGATGTTACCATTCATCACTAAAGGTACTGTTATATATACCAGACAAGTCATGCTAACAGGCCTTTGAAGCCACGTTACAATATGTTTTCATTCCTTTATGCAGACTGATATTTCTTGCTTTGCTGATTGATATACACTATCTTTCTCTCCTTAGAGCTACACAGAGGTGAGAGTTTACAAGATAAGCAGGTGAAAGAGGCCCGATCCAAGTGCCGCACCATTGCTTCACTCTTGACAGATGCTCCTAATCCTCACTCTAAAGGTGTGCTTATGTTCAAAAAGCGACGGCAGCGTGCCAAGAAGTATACCCTCACATGCTTTGGCAGTGTAGACGGAGAAAGCTACAGTAACACAGAGGGAGAAACCGAAGACGAAAGCCTATTTCCTGGGAGCGAATCTGAGCTTGATGAGGATGGTTTTTCTGCTGCACCAGACCCTACCTGGGATAGCGGTTACCTGGACGTTCTAGAAAAGAGAACTTCAGCGTTTATTGTGCCTGACAGAGATGCAGAGATCAGCCCGGGTCTAAACGCAACTTCAGGAAAAGGAGCCCAGCTTTTTGAACTACAGAGGAAAAGATCAGAAGAGCATATGTCAAAACTGGTTCCACCCCCTGCCTTCTCCATGCCACAGCATCAGGGAGACACTACCCTAGCATATACCCCAGTTACTCCAGTCACACCCCTAACCTCTCATAGTACCTGTATGGTGAATGGGGAACCTTTGGTGGTAAGCAGGACAAGTGTTGTGTTGTCATCTCCAGTCCAGACGCCCATGCCATCTATGGTAGGAGTATTACCAGACCAAGCAGACTCATCAGCTGCCAACTCAGTGCACAACAGAACTGCCAGGCCCTTTGCCCCTGGCTGTGTGAGCCACAGAGCAGCAACTGCTCCAGTGGTCTTCAGGCCCAGCTCTGCCAAAAAGGCTGGATCACAGGCTCAAACTGTGTCTGTGGCAACTATGCCAGCTCCCTTTTCCCCTGCTGGCTCGGAGGGGAAGAAAGCCATCTCTACAACATCACTGTATATCCCTGCCAGACCAGCTACCTACAATGGTCCTTCCTCTGTGCTCTCTCCATCCTCAATCATGTCAGGTCCATTTTCTCCTCCCCCTTCAAATGCTCCACTCTACTCCCCAACTTATTCCACCACCTCTGTCCCTTTTTCTCCAACACCTTGTCATGTAAAATCTCTGAGTTCACCTTCTGGTATAGCTCAGCCATACTCTCCACCCCAAACACAGGCAGGGCCACCTTACTCTCCTCCCCAAACACAGCCAATGCCGCCTTACTCTCCTCCCCAAACACAGCCAATGCCGCCTTTCTCTCCTCCCCAAACACAGCCAATGCCGCCTTACTCTCCTCCCCAAACACAGCCAATGCCGCCTTTCTCTCCTCCCCAAACACAGCCAATGCCGCCTTACTCTCCACCCCAAACACAGGCAATGCCACTCAGTCCTCCATACCACAAGGTTTCTGCTCAGAATCAGCCACCTACGCCGGTTAATGTGCAAGCTCAGCCTTTCTTGCCTCCGTTCACAAATGCCCCAGGTATTCCCAATGCCACTACCCCAGCCCATGCCTATGCTCCTGTAACACCAAATGCACAGTCTTCTCCAGCCCACAAAGTCTCCTTTAACCCATACATCTCTGTGTCATCAACTACCCCGGAAACACCAAATGCACCAGTTTCCCAGCAGTATCCTCTCTTCTCCAACTCCACTGATGGGATGACTTCTCGAGAGCAGCGGGTCTCAGTCCCTGTCGGACGCACTGGAATCCTGCAGGAGGCTCGTCGTCGTGGCACCAAGAAACCAATGTTCAATGCTCAAGAGGAGAAGAAGGCTCCAGCTTACAACCCTGAACTACTGTCTCTAGTGCAGAACTTGGATGACAGGTCCCGTCCGGGTGTAGAGGCGGGGTTTGAGTCTGGCCCTGAGGAGGATTTCCTCAATCTAGGTGCAGAGGCTTGCAACTTCATGCAGGCACAGAGATACAAGATGCCACCACCAGTGGCTCCTAAACCAGCTCCTTTAGTTCCTGAGATGCCCCAGATGCAAGGTAAAGGTGCAGAGCTGTTTGCGCGCAGACAAAGTCGCATGGACCGATATGTGGTGGATAAACAGCCCAAATCTCCAGCGCAGCCTCGTGATCCTTCACCCACACCCTCCCTTCCAGGTCACTGGAAATACTCTCCAAATATCCGAGCCCCACCACCAATTAACTATAATCCACTGCTGTCACCCTCTTGCCCTCCAGTAGCCCAGCGTGGTACAAAGGCTAATGATGCAACTAAAGTTGGGGTTAAAACAGTACCTGGTCAGCACAAAAAGGGTATAAAAGCTCTAGACTTTGTGAGCAGGCAGCCATACCAGCTCAACTCCACTTTGTTCAGTTATGGAGGTGGAGTGCCTCAAAACACTACAACTTATCAGCAGCAAAATGGTGTTGGCATGACAGGTAATTTCCTTAACCCACCCAAGCAGGTCCCTATTAAATCAAGCCGTGTGTATGAAATCAAACGTTTCTCCACGCCTACTCCCATGTCTGCTCCAACATCACTGACCCCTACTGTAATCGCCCCTCGCTCTGCCACAACCCTTGGTGAGCCAATGTGGCGCAGTGATGTCACTTCCCCACCTCCCATTGCTCCAAGACCTGTGGCACCATTCTCGCCACCTCCTCCTGCCCCAACAGCAGCCCTGCCTGCTCTCCCCAAAATCTCTACTCCCCCCATGCCCAATTCAGTGCCCCTCCTACAACCCACTCCTGGGCAAGTCTACACCCCATTCCAGGCAGCCAAGCAGTTTAAGAGCGCCCCTGAGCTGAGTCCCCTTTCTGCTGGTGTGCGATCCTCAGGATCCGGGAGTAGCCAAAACCTACGGGTACCCAAACCCCGCTTCAGTACATCGAGCATGGGTCTGCAACCAAATGTGTGGAGGCCTGGCTCCATACTTTACTGAGAATCCGCTGTGACACTAATTATTACCTTGGGCAAGAGCACTTGAGTGCTTGAGCTCTGTTCTGCTAAATGAACCGTTCAACTTCAGTAATATGAAGAAGAAAAAAAAAACATCAGTCAGAGATGCATTTTTTTTTTGCATGTTCACAATTGCAGTATTTCAGTCACTCCACACAAGTACACAATTATTTTTAAAATAGAGTATACAGCAATGTCATAGATGTCTACATCTGTATGTACTGTATTATTTGTGAGAGTAACTAAACAGAATTATGGCGCTTATGTCTAATGATCAACTTTGACATTATGTAAAAGGGGCCACAATGATGGAATGAAGAGGGGTAAGTAAACTATATATGACAGAATCCTATTGTGACAGAAGATGATGGACGACAGAATCATTGAAGATTTGTGTACAAGTGTTATAGAATGTTCTAAGAAGACACGTAGTTGTATCAGAGTCTCATTGACAGAGATGAAAGAAATGTACAAAGAATGTGACGGGCTTGCAATGAAAAAGATGAAAAATCCTCAAGTGGAGAGATGGTACAAATCATCCCATTGCTCTTGCTCTTGAATCGCTATCTCATCTGGCCCCTGCCATGCCCTTTACTTTTGATGTGATCCATCCTTTATCTGTCTAAACATCTCTTGAGGTTGGACGGCAGGCCTGTGTTTGTCTAGACTGAGCATTGCACAAAGCCAGTATGAATGCTTGATGCATGTGCTCATTTTATTCTCATAATGCTGCGTAGGCCACGTTTTTGACTGAGCATTTACTAAAGCATGTGAACTCCACTGTGGGGAATTGTGCTGGGGATTTTTCATATGACAGCTGAAAAAAAAAACACTAGATGATAAATTCTGAAAGCGCTGCTTTATCTTTATGACATATTATGCGAATGTGACATCTGACCACTTTCCCTGGTGCTTGCTCTTATTGTGAATGATGCTTTTGCCAAACAGGTATGGCATCCATTTCAATCACTTGTGTGGGCTGTTTAACAGCATTTGTGTAATTGTAGATGCCTAGTTGAACTTTGCTTTTTATCAGAAAAGACCTATTGGCCTTGGTGGAATGAAACAATATGGAATGGTGGGTACCATTTCTCTGCTAAGGTTAAGAAGGTTGATTGGATGTAAGGCTAAAACGTCTATTGTGTCATTTAAGTAAGGTCACGGCAGAATGGAGGTATACAAATAGGAGGTATGAAGCAAGATATAAAATTTGAAAGCTAAAATAAAGAGGAAACTGTCTTTTTTGATTTTCTATTAGATTTCTATAGATACAGTAAAATATTAATTTTCTTAAGTGTGCACTGTCATAATGTATACATGCTTCTACACATTTTTTTTTAAAGCTTTAATTTAGTTAATGTATTATTCTTGTGTTGAATATTATGAAAACATTGTAATTCTATTCATTCAATTACACTAGTGCTTTGGGTAATTGGTTTATAGTGGATTTATGTACAATGCAAAATGTGAGAAAATGGAAAGTTTAATGGACTTCTTGGGTTCTAGAACTGGGAATACGAGAACGACTTTGTACATGTCTGAGTTAATATAGAGCAATGAAAATAAATGAGAAATGTATGTGCTGGATGTTGTTGTTTCTTTTTTTCCCTTCTATTTTCTCTGATGTAGCTAGTGTTGATTTCATAGCTCTCATGTAGATTAACCCACATACCTAAATATAACGATCATCATATAATGGTCATGCCAACTGTTTTAGAGTGCATAGCAAAACATAAAATGTTTCTAATTTGATGGAATCATTACTTTGATCGTTATGCTGAAAGGCATTAAAGGACATGCAGTTGTCATAACAACCGCTGAGTGGCGCTGTTGCGCAATATTGAAATCAGTTAACTTTGAATACAAGGCAGCGCAGCGTTACAGTTTACAAAACACTTTCCATGAAGTGCAGGCATGTAGAAATATATTTAAAACATGGTTTTATAACCTGTTTATGTTTCATGTCAAATTAATCACATATTATTCAAGAAGTAGCAAAATTGCTCGCTTAAGTTCTGCATGTGGACAACCGTTAAGCTTTGGCTCGGTAATCTTACCTCCACTCATAAGGTGAACAGCCTTCTGCCCCCTCTGATCTATACCCCACGATCATATGTCACAAGATATCAGGTGCTAACTTTAGCCACAGCTCTGTGTTTCTGTCATGAGCCACATTCTTTCACCCTTCAGACGCCCCTGCTGGTGATGTCCAGTACTTCAGGTGCTCTCCTGAGGCCGACAACCTGGTGTGGTTATAAGGAAAACACACGAAGATGCATTTCTTGATCCTGAAGTTGTGATATGTTGCTTGTATGTTGAGCAGCACAGCAAGTAAGTTCTGTTGACATGTTCTTCTTTGAATGAGGTGCACGGTCCGATTTTCTGTTTGACATTGAGACGACATTGAGAAGTGTGAAATGACTGGAACTTTCACTGCGTGCCTTATGAAGGTTTGCTGTCCAGACTTTAAACTGGTGAAGTGCAAACTGTAATAAATAACATTGACTCCTCTTCAGGAGCAATATGTCTTCATTATGGAGGTCTGTCAAATACTGCTTCTCAAAGTGAGAACTACGAAAAAGACAACAACAAAAAAGAAATATCAACAACACCACCTGATCAACATAATAGGCCTACTAGGGTTCAACGATTTTACCAATAAAAACAAACTGTAATTGATTTACACGTACTGATTAAGATAATACATGAATGGAAAGATACACAATATAGGCCTACACAATAAAATATTACAACAAATACAGGCTAGAAAATTGGTAAAGTAATTATTGTCGATAAAGTAGTGGTGTAACAATATATCACAATACAAAAAATGGGATTGTGGATTCTGATGCCAAATGTCTTATGTTATTAGTAAAAAGTGGTCTACATTATTTTAAAAATAATTGTAAAAATAGTGAAAATAGTGCAAGCATATTCGTCTAAAATAATTCTGTATTTTCAGCTTCAGAATCATGAATATTTTCCTGATTACTTCAGAATATTTTTATTCTGGTGTGTCACATTGTCCTGTGCATTGTGTTACCAGCACAATGCCCAAGCCTATTCATTTCCACGGCCAATGTAATATACAATTTAGCATTTTAATCAACAATACATATTTTGTTAATCTTTTACCATATATCTTGGTGCACTGTATCGCAATAATATCGTATCATGAGTTCATAATTGTGATATGTATCGTAACATGAGGGTGTCATTATACCCCTATTGGTAAGTGTAACAGAAACTTGAAAAATAGCAAATGCACAACCTTTGAATGTAGAACTTTTGAGTTAAGTTAAATTTAGAAAGTCAAAGATAGATGTAAATAAATAGCACAAATATGTTTAAAAATATGAGACACTAAGTGGTTGTCCAGTGCATGCTGTCTGATCCTACGCATTGAATATTCAGCTCAATAATAGTAATACACAGAATGTTTCACACATAAACTGTACTTACCTTGGTCTTACCTGGGTCACTTACACAGAGGGCAAGTGACCAAGGTAAGCGACTGAAATAAGAAGTGGGACATAATCTTTTCACAGGTCCTCCCTGAAAACATCTTGCTCTATATTTAGACCTAAAAGTATCTGCAAGAAAAGCATCTCCTCACCATCAGCCCTGTCCCTTTGCTGAACTAAATGAACTAAACCCCCTCCCCACTCCCTGAAGACCTCCTGTCCCAAACACTGCTAGGATTTCACTCTTCCTGGGATGTAGAAGAGAGCAGTAGTTGGTGGAGTTCAAGTCAACCCTAAGGAACTGGATTAACTTTAAAACAGCCCTCCTGGGAACCTTTGATTCAATCTGTGATTTGATTTGTTTTCTGAAACATTGATTCTTTGGTCTCAGGTAAGACGAATCATTGGGATGTTTGATTGATTGCAATGGGGGAATTGCAGGCGATAAAATGTTATAATGAGCTCTTAATCTGGACAGGCTGGTACTGAAGGGTTAGAGTATGTCGAGATGATTTATTATTGTTTGCAAATGGTAAAAATATATGTTGTTCTTGGATAGAGCTGGCTCATGCTGCATATCATAAATCAAATAGATCTAATAAAATAGCACTGGATCTTCTACACATAAATATATATATCTATAATAAATTAATTACACATAAACACACACACACACACACACTCAAAAATAACACCCAAACACTCTCCTATTTAAAAGTATATATGTCATTGTTAATGATTAAACTGTGTGGGCCTTACTGAATTATTATAATTTATTTGTTCAAATGCAGAAATGTTTTCTCACATCTCCTCAGAAATGTTTAATATGGCGTTCAGACCACTCAGGCTTACTGTTGCAACGCTTCAGCAGGACATTTGAGGAATTTGCTGACCGGTTACCCATGGTGGATTTATTTAGTGTGCTAAAACAAAAATACCCCTCTTTGCAACAAGAGACTGGTGCTGGCTATGGAATTTAAAGTTTTACCAATTGACCGTCATTTAAATATATGTTATAGTTAAATGCTGTGAATGCTGTTAGTATTAATTAGACACTTTAAATATTCATACAAACATCATCAAGAACAGAAACGAAACAAACTGTTGTTAAAGACATTCCAAAAAAATTAAAAAATTGGGGTGTAATAATGGTAAAGAAAGGGGGTAAGATGTGCCTCTTCCATCTTTAGTATTCCTCTTGACCACATAATATATTTAAAAGCATTTATGTTTGTTTGTAGGGTAAATAATATTGTTATTTTTATGGTTATGTTAGTTTATTTTGAAGTGAAGAGGTAAAGTTTGACTCCTTGGGTAATATAAGCCCTTCAAAATGTGGGCTCTTAGTGGCATGTTGTTGCTGGTGTTATTATTTAGTTTAATAAAAAAGTTATGGGTGTTCATAATTCCATATAGCTGGGCTAGGTTTACCTTTATCAATTAATTTCCTAAATTATTATTTAGGTGGATGCATGGTCATGCTAAATTCATACCTAAATACATTACAATTTATCAGTAAATGCACATGCCGTCTTTTCCCATCTTCCCAGTTTATTCAAATGTAATTTCCTTCCTCAGATTGCCGTGATGCCTGTCTCTGGAACACCTGCTCCAACCAACAAGCGGAAGAAGCCTTCGAAAATCATCACAGACTTCTCAAACATCTCACAACATGGTCAGCTGTGTGTCTTTGTGTCACAAATACACACATGTAGTAGAAATACACACACCCCAATCTTATTTTCTGGTTGAACACTCACTTGTGATATCCTGTGATGACCGGATGAGCGTTATAAATGTCACACTTAATTACCAAAAGCCCTCACTGGTGTCCTGTGTCAACATGAAGAGCCAGAGCCAGAAATGCCAAACAACCCTTAGGCTCTCTGTAAATTTCTTCAGTTGTAAATCCCCACTGAGAACACTTAATTTATTGGTACAGTATCTGTAGAGCCTCAAAAAGAGAGAACACTTGGCATAAGCACACATCTATAGTATTGCAACCAACTTTAATGAGGGACTTGTGACTGTTTCTAAGAATAGTCACAGTTTGAATTGTTTTTTAATGCATCGTTAGATTCAGTGAAATGTCACGTTTGAACTAGAACAGCGTGTTATAATGTTTTTGTTTGTGCTGGAGTCATGGGCTATCAATTCCCATGGTTTGAAGAGCTGTTGCAATACAATTATTCATCCCAGTTTGACTTAAAACAATTTCTCATCATATAGTATCATATAGTAAAGACCAATGTAATGAGCGGTTAGCCTTTGCAGTAGGCCTATGTAGCTGGCTAATTATTCCTCCAAAGGGAGTTAAATCTTAAAGACATTGTCAAACTGTGTGACTTCACAGCTCTCCTCTAATGAGCAGCTCTGTTATTAGGTGCTTTGCATTTTGTGTGTGAAGGCTGTTTAGTGTACTAGATTCTCCCACTTCATCTGCTTGGCAGTGTGCTCATAATGGGCAGTTTGTTTACAGGACAACATTCTTGCGGCTAGCGTTTCAGAGCCAAATAAATTAACAGCAAAATGACTGCCAATAAGAAGAGCTGTTCAGCAGAGATTTCAAGCCGCTTAACTTCAAATTATTTCACTTCAATCTGTTTCAGCAGATTTTCACCCATACACACATAGGGGCAAATATGTGTGATTCATGTTCTGTTAAAACTGTTTATACAAACACTTAGTTCCAAACTTTGAATTTTATTTAAATGTTTTTGTATCACTTAGCTCAGTCCATGTTCGCACATTCTAGACAGACTGCGTATTTATTGCGGGTGGATTTGCACTCTTTTTGAAAGTTACCTTGATATGCCAGTAGGTGGCGACAAGTTTTATAAGTTAGTCATTGAATCTTTAAATTGATTAATTCAAAACATTGATTTATTACGGAACAAATTATGTGACACCTCCCCAGGGGTCCTCCAGAAGATTCTAAGCGGTCCCCAGAAAATTGCAGGGACTAAAAAGACAAAGCAAATGGTTAGAAGAAAATAGAAAAAAGTATTTCATAAAAATATGTGACCCTGGACCACAAAACCATAAGTGGTCATAAGTGGCATGGTGGCAATAGCCAACAATACATTGTGTGGGTAAACATTTTTTTTTCTTATACGCCAAAAATCATTAGGATATTAAGTAAATATAATGTTCCATGAAGATATATGTATGAATCTTTATTTTTTTTAAAGTGACCCTTATGACTAGTTTTGTGGTCCACTGTTACATATATAGATGGATTTTAGGAAGGGGGTCCCATAAAAGATTTATCATATATTTACGGGTCCTTGGCATCATAAAGTTATAATACCCCTGGCTTATATAATAGAAAAACAGTACGTGAAAAGAGCAGTATCTTCAAAGTCATAAGCTGCATTTGAATATGCATACTTCTTTAAAGAAAATAGTACATTAAAAATACACAGGATCACATTCTACTTGCAGTTAAATTCTGGTGTAGAACGCAACTGTAAGTCACATGACAATGATAACATGGCGAGTGTAGTTTGGCTGGATTACATTCACACAGTCAAAGCAATTCTTCGAAACAAGAACCTTTTCTGTGAGTATGCAATTTGCGACACAGACAATGAATCATTGTGTCAATGAATCATTGAGTCATGACTCATTTAATTATTCACTCAATCAATTTGTTATAGAAAACACTGATTAAATCAGGAATGAGACACCCTTATTATGTGTTGATTTGAGATGCATATAAGTTTTGTACATACACAAAGTGACGATCAATAATGTGTCTAAGCAGGGTGGGAAATTAACTTTTCTGTCCACTAGCCACAGTGGCTGGTGGATGTCCAGTTTTACCAGCCACTTATATTTTTTATCAGCCACTTTTTATAGAATTCAAATATAAAAGAAAGTGCATTAGCATAGTATGGGGTGAATTTGGGTTGATTGGGACATTTTTCCCCAGTCATTTCAATGGCAGAAACGGTCAGTATCAAGAAATGAGTTACTCGACAAATGTGCATTATTGTTACTAGCAACATCATTCTTTGACAAAAGCTGTACAATGAATGGTTTAAATAGTAACCAGTAAAAATATGTTTTACAATTCACCCGCCACTGTGGCTGGTATACACAGCAAAGTCACCCGCCACTTTGAAAAAGTACCCGCCATTGGCTGGTGGCGGGTGCTAATTTCCCACCCTGTGTCTAAGCTAAACACATTTTTTTTGTTTAGTTTATTAAAGATGCAGTGTGTAATAGTTATGAGGACCTATTGACAGAAATGCGATATAATATACATGTTTTCAGTAGTGTATAAATACCTTACATAATGAATCATTGTCTTTTTATTACCTAAGAATGAGCCTTTTCTATCTACATACTCAACATACAGAGACATGCAGGTCCCTTTATAGTGGTCATCATTTTGCGGCTCCATGTTTCTACAGTAGCCCTAAACGGACAAACTGCTCTACAGAGCGCTAGCTACTCTCTGCTACCTCAGACGACATCTTTGTTCTATGGCCACTGTAGCTTCTCAATAAAAAGTGCTTCAAAAGGGAGGGGTGAGCAGTGGACGATTGAAATTCGGAACCTCACCACTAGATGCCGCTAAAATTGTACACAGTGCACCTTTAACCTATTTGTTTAAAAGCAATGTTGCTGTCATATCTTACAAACAAGACACAAAATCTATGAATATTATTCCCGAATCTCACCCACAAACATGCACACACTTACTGCTGAAGCTTGTCCAAGGATCTGATTTACAAAGTAATGCAAGCAGTGCTCAGCACAGCATCCTTCTCTTTGGTGTCAGATGTGGCTTGACTACAAAGTTTAATGGCTGATATTAAAGTTAAGAAAGAATATAATATAACTGAAAACATGCAGGGCTTCTGTCCTGGCTAAGACCCCTTTTTTAATCAAAGTAAAAATACATGTTTTCATGCTTCATTTTGACATGATGAGTATAATGTTTCCATCTCAATTTTCTAGTTATTTTAATGATTTGGAAGGAACATGCGTTAATTCTGACTGAGTTTTCCTTTTTCCTTCCCCACAACACTGATCTTGACCAGATGAGCAAGATAAGAATGCTGAAACCACTGAACTGGACTTGGGGACCAAAATCAAGGCCCCTAAAGATGTGATGTTGGAGGAGCTGTCTCTCATGAAGAACAAGGGCTCCAAAATGTTCAAGATGAGACAGAAAAGGGTGGAGAAATTCATCGTCAGTGACGAGAACCTGGTCAGCAAAAGAGGCATGAGAAAAGCAATAGCTTTGATAGGAAATATAGGTTTATAGTGTGATTACATAGATCGGGATCACAAAATAAACTCTGACAACTGGACCAAGACCCTGACGCGCAGAAAAGGGGTCTTCTATAAACCTTAAGGAACTTGCTTTGTGATAATAATGCCACCATTATTATTATGCATGACTACTTATCATGTAAACAAATATTAAGAAATGATATGGAAATTACATTTACTCTGACCACTCTGGTATTCACATATCTACACACTCCTCAAGTTAATGAAACTTTAAATGTACAGTATACAGTATGATACAGGATGATCTTCTTTTTGTTCCTTGTGCCTTTTTAGCTAAACCTCCAGAACCTGGCTCCTTCTCTCGAATGTGAGTTGACCGCTCCACCTGAACCAACTCCCAAACCAGAGCCACCTCAAGGTAACTCTCACCTTGTTCTATGGATAATTCTATGGAATTAGTATTTCGAATTTTGTTTGTCTGTTCTTTCTATGGCAGAGGAAGTAAATGCTGAGGCTGTGAAGGAAAAGAGACAATGTGAGTATGTTAAAACATACATATCACCATGGGAAAATGCTATGAAAAATGATGAGGAACTTAAAGAAACCATGAGGTTGAAAATGCCTGGGCCTCAAGCTCACAAGGAACTTCCCAAGTACAAGAGTTTCAATAGGTACTATGATATTTTATCATTTATAAAAATAATTCTACACAGAAGCCATACCTTTTGATAGTCCTTATTCATTTGATCCATCTTGTTCTTGCCCACAAGAATGGCTCTGCCCTTTGGAGGATTTGACAAGGCCTCTCGTCTTGTCACCTTTGAACCCCCTGAAATCAAGGTGACCGACGAGGAGCCGCAGCCAGTGTCTGTGTTGCAGTCTAACCTTTGTTGTCGGCCGTCTTTCAACCGCACTCCGATCGGCTGGACATGCAATGAAGGGCACAGCCAAATCCACATGGAGCTGGAAAACATCCCCTTTGATGGAGAGACTGACGACCTCTAAGAAACCTGCCCATCTTATGTAAACACAGACATGTATATACACAACAACATACTGTACATGCTCTAAAGTAAAGCCCAAGTACAGATGCATACATAGATACACAGACCAGCAAACAGGGACCTTACGCACTCACACTCGAAAACTATAATTGATTCGTATTTGCATGAGAAAGGAATGATCTTTGCCTGTTCTCCCAATGTTTCATGTGCTGTTTACTATGGAAACGCATTATTGGGTGTTGTGTTTAGCCGGTTCATAGTTGGCAGACACATTATGCCCAGTTGAAATCAGTGATCTATGATAGACATATAAAGTACCTAAAATGATCTAGGATTAAAATAAACATTTGTCCCTAAACAGAATATGGTCTGATTTCTTATATAGATTAGCAATCTGTCAATACTGTATTAATAATGTCCTTGTTTAGTATCTGGACCTTCAAATTATGTCCCATTACTTCTAAAATAGCTAAAACAATAAAGCAATAGATAAAAAAATACATGCATAAAACCCATCAAAGCATGCATAGTGGCTATTTTAAACCGATGAGCATTCTGTGGTGTTTTTTGTGTGTCTGTGCCACATTTCAGTATTTTGCTCGGTTTCTATTGTATACATTTAAAATCTTTAAGAGTCGGTTTAACTCTTCAGTAGCTCTATTATTTTCAACTTATTTTAAGTTCCTGTCCCACATTTCACATGCAACTTCTATGTTTTTAATTCTTATAGGCTATATGTCTCTCTAAATGACAGCTTAATTTAAACTAAATGTAGCCTATAACCCTGTTATCCATTATTGTTGAATTAAAATGTATTGTATTTTATGTAATAAAACAGAAAATACTATAGCCTACTGTTTAATCCATCCTTCTGATGTGGACTAATAGCATTTTCTGACGGCTAAGCACTTTCACTGATAGAATACTTTGCTGAAAAAAATGCTATAGCCTAATGCACTTTTAATAAGCTACTCAGTTCGTAGAACGTGCAATTTATACTGCATCAGCTAGCCTACTCTTGTTTACTTATTTTGTGATTTTTATACAATGTTGGACTGCGAACACGCTAAGATGCTTTATTCAGAAATCACACAAAATCAAAACCGGTTACGTAATGGCATTCACACTACCAACTAGCTCCAGCCTCCAGCAGATGGTAGCAGATCGGTCCTCAATCCAAAGGGAAGCCATGTATCGCGAGAGATGCATATATAGAGAACGTCGCTATCGCGAGATCTTCATGTATTGGCTGCGGCGCTGGATGGCGCTGGTGGAAATTTGGGAATGTGCGGTCAAGATTTCTCCCGGGTTGAGCTGACTGAGCTCGGACAGGACGCGAGACTGACTGCATCTGCGTGCGAGCTGTAAGGTGAGTAAGCACTCTTTAAACTTAATTAACGGTGCTCGCCTCGAGCGAAATTGGATATATGTGCAAACCAGAGCATGTAAACATCCATCCTAAGTGTAACTTGAATTCCAGCAAGCTTGCAATCCAGATGTGTAATGTGATGGGGGGAAAAAAGCATGTGCGGATGCGTCTCCCTGTCTGAAGTCAAGGATGCTCGCTGGGACCATCCAAAACACTGTCACCTTTTTACAAACATGTTAATCATATCGTTGCTTTTGGCGTGGCCATACTCGGCATCAATCCGCAGAATGATTATTTCAGACTGGCAGTGCACATGTAATACTTTATTTGACAGTTCAATACTTTATTGTTCAGTAATTGATGTATGATTAAGTTCATTTTTAGGTCTTTATTGTCATTTAAGCTTTTGCTTAGTTATATGTGTTGATAGATCTCAAATTATTTTATCCGGCAGTTTTCATCGACTCCCCGAAGTGGACAGCACATGGTCGATATTGATTTAGTTTTGTGGTTGCGTTTAAGTGATTAAACGGACAGTTAATCTAAAAATGAAAATTCTGTCATCACTCCTAGCCTACTGATTTTGCTTCAAACTCCTAGGACTTACTTCTGTGGAAGACGAAAGGAGATGTTAGGCAGAATGACAACCTGTATGGAAAAAGATTAAACAAGAGTGCAATTCTGCCAAACATCCCCTTTTGTTTCCAAGGGGAAAAAAAGTCATACAGGTTTGGAACGACATAAGTAAATTATGAAATAATTCTCATTATTGTGTGACTAACCCTTTAAATTCATCTCTGCATAAGTGCAGTGGACCTTTTTAGACAGGTTTTTTGGGCATCATAAGCATGTGCAGTATTCAAGAGCACAAATTCAGCCGACTCAGAACACACCTATGTCAAAAAAATGCTGCATGTTCCTGTGACTTTAGACACCGGTGTCGGCTAGCAAATGGTGCAGAAGAAAAAGTGCACCAGGTTTTCCATTTAGTTGCAACTTGCAACATTAGTTTGTTTCTTTTAATGCTGTCATGAATGTTATTCTGTAAATGATAATTTTGTGTAATGTAGTAAATCCCTTCTCATCATAGTAAGCAAGTTAGTAAGTAAGTGACATGATGTGTAGCCAAGTAGGGTGTCCCATACTCGGAATTTGTGCTCTGCATTTCACTAACTGCTGTGCAGGTACACAGCAGTTAGTATTGAACACACACACTCACACCCGGAGCAGTGGGCAGCCATTTTTTGCTGCGTTGCACAGAGAGTGATTGGGGTTAGGTGCCTTGCACCAGGGCACCTCGTAGAGCGCTGTTCATTCACATTTCCTGCCAATACTGAGACTCGAACCCACAACCTAGGCTACAACTGCCCCCAATATGGCCATTATTAGAGCACTTTTTGCAGGGTCGATTTCCTGTGATTTAGACGAAATGCAGTAAAAATTGCTTTGGCTTTTTTAGAGATACACCGATCGATCGGCCAGGGACCAGAATCTGTAGATTTTCCACATGAAGGTCCCGGACTGGTGACCGGCCAGGTCAGTCTCACGTCTTTCCGAATGCGAGCTAGTGTGTTTTGTTATAGCGGAACAGGTAATAACGCATGGGAGTCGGGAACTATTGTATGTGGGTAGGACAGGACCCACCCACTTGACTTTTTAAGACCAATGATAGTGGACCCCACTCACTTTTACCGTCTCTAATTCAGCGTATGTCTTTTCACCTAACCCTAACCGATAAACACTTTATTATTAAACACACGTTAGATGCTTTATTTCCAATTTAAATAAATGCCTTTTTGATTTAATATGTGATAGGAAAAGGGAGTAGAGCGAGTTCAGCAAAAGGCGGATTCGAACCTCGGGTCGATTTGCATCAAAACGTTCTGCCACGCACTCTCTTCTCCCCTACCCGCAAGTGACACATACCCGCTGCTAACTCACTCGTCTCATTTGCTCTGGTAAAATAGTGCTTGTATTGCGCTTGTTCATACTTTCTGTGCATACTTTCTTGTGTATACATAATTTCTCAATCTAGGGGGGAATGGAACACCTAACACTTTTACTGTCTCAGCTTGTGTAAATCCACTTGGGGTTTAGAGTATTTCTTTTTTCCCACATTAATTGCACACGTCTATTACAATTAATTTTTTCCCACATTAATTGCACACGTCTATTACAATTATGTGGTTTTGTTTAATTGATACAATGTATACTTTTTTCTTGATTTACCCCCAAAGAATGGAAGTGAAATGTGACAACGTGCCCCATGTACATTGTAACATGTGAGGGGGCACGTTGTAACATGAGCTAATAGGGACTTTAAGCAACAGCCACTGATGGAACGGCAACAGCGACCGGAAATAAACTTTTAACTGCCGTAGCCAAAGAACGCAAAAACCACTAAGCAACAATAAAGAGACGGCGTAAGGGTTCATTTAACATAATTTGACCAAATATAAAGAAACATGTAATTTAAAAAGCAAGGAAATGGTTGCTTTTGGCATTAAATTATAAACAGATCATTAAAATTCCACATAACTATATTTACTTATCTAATCTGTCACGTATTAATGACTACGGCAAATCAGCTGTTCTCCCGTAGTAGACGGTTACAGTAGAACGTCACGAAGTAGCAGTTAAAGTCGCGCATGCGCAATAGAACGCCGTTGCCGTTCCATCAGTGGCTGTTGCTTAAAGTCCCTAATGACAGCTTAAAATGTTATCTAATATAATAAAAAAATATTCAAAACAAACAAAAATATTTTGACAATAAAATACAATTATTAACTTTTTTTTAATGAAATAATGGCATTTTTTATCAGTAAAAATAAACACATTTTTGATTTTGACAACAAACACATCTCTAATACAGCTATACAGCATAGTTAAAAACAGAATAATAAGGAATCATTTCTGAACATTGACTCCGTCATTTACCCTTTTCTCATGGTTTCCCAAAATAATTAATAAAAGTATAGAATATTAGCCTGGATGCCAGCCGAACTTAGCCCCACCCACAATTTTTTTAGATCGGGCAGTTCGGTCTGGCCTGGCTCCATAGAGGAGTAATTATACCCAAACAGAAACTGTTCAGATCAATGAAATCATCAGGGCGGGCTTTAGACGATGACGGACAGATGATCAACAGTAACGTAATCATGCACGTCATCACAGGGGCTTGGATTATATTTTTTCGAACCCTGAACGGAGAGCTTGTTTGTATCTGCATCACCTTCACAATTTCTCTCAGAAATGATGATCATGTTGGGTAAGTACTTTGTGTATCATTAAATTCATTTATTTTTTACAACACCGGCAAAGATCGTGTATTCCAGCCTGATACCAAGGGGGTAATCTAGCGCTCGGAAAGCGTTCCACCCCTAGGGGCTGCCATTGCTAACCAAGCCATCACCTGCTGTTAGCATCCCATTGACTCCCATTCATTTTTGAGTCACTTTGACAGTGAATAACTTTACATCTGAGACGTTTAAAGACTCCATTTGTCCATTGTTTATTTCTAAAGAAACATGACAATGTATAAAAGGCTCCATTACCTTGTATCTTACACTATCGCCCCGCAGCAGCTGTTTTTGTAAAAATAGGCTAACGATTGCGTCATAACCAACGCGACCCTGTCGCACAGTTGAGAAATTACCGTATAGACCTGAAGAGACGCTCGCAGGCAATCTTTTACTGTCTATGAGACAATCGGGGGGACGTGGAGACATGTCCTGGAGACTAGTCTGATAAAGTCAAGGGGGAAGAATGGGGAGAAGCCCATAGTGAGCCAAAAGCAACGGGAGAAAATATTTAAACAACGTGATTCAGCTTTCGCTTTCCACATCTACTAGAAGACTCACAGCTGTCAGACAGGAGGCTCACGTCACATCTACGTCGTCAAGCTCAGTCTGAGCCTGCGCAGTTCGCTCAGCCATCAGGAAGTGAGTGCCCCTAGGTTGACTTCATTCTTTCGCCGTAGACGTCAATGGGAACGCTCGGTCCATTTCTTTTACTGTCTATGCCTGATACCAGCGCACGTGCAGACAGGGTTGCCAAGTTTTTACAACAAAGCCGCCAACTACTAGCTCTAAACAATAGCTTCTCAGGGGGTTCTCTGGGGGAAAAATGGCGTTTGGGGGGTAAAATGTGTGTTATTTTGGCAAGGTTGCCTGCTAAAATTCGCACTCATGGGTCTATATATCTCATAATAGTCGCTTCATCCTGCGGACATAGAAAACAACCCGCGGGGGAAAAGAACGCGGACTTGGCAACACAGTGCAGTTGAACTATGTTGACATTTGACAATGTGTCGCTTCGTTGCTCTGATTGGTTGTAGGTCTATCCAATTGATGTCTTTCCTGGTTCGGTTGAAACACACCCCATAATCACAGCCCAATGGAGCAGTTTCAGACTCATATTCTGACTAGAATTGAGTATGACCACGTCAGGCTAATGGAATATAATATCATAGTTCTAATAGGGGCTCCTCATTGTAACGCAGTGTTACAATGCACATCACCTGATGCGACGGGGATTTAAACCATGGATCGTGTCTTCTGCTGTTAGAGCAGCATTAAAGAACGATCTCAACTCTTAAAGGGGCAGTTCAGCACTGTGAAGATGAATCTGTATTTAAACTGGGTCATTAATGTAGTAGAAATGTGAAATTATTTTTGAATTTGGTGCTTTCTAGACTGAGAAAAGACAGAAAATGAATTTTGTCTCATGGGGATGAAACAATAATTCCCAGAATGCTTCGCTGCCCTACGAGGCCACTCCCAAAGCTACGGCTACTGAATCACTGATCACTTTCCCACCGCGTTCATCTTCATACAATCAGTTCAGTTAGAGAACAGACACTACAATTAAAAACTGAAAGTGTCTGTTCAATATAATGTGATTTAGCCGCTGAGGGATTGTCACAGCAACAAACACTGCAGGAGTTAGATTACACGCTATGTTTTTCTTTATATACTGTTGATATGGCAACTAGTAAATACACAAAGTTTCGTCATCCTGTCATGTGTGGAAAGTGTTAAACCATGCGTGTTACAGCTAACCCCGTGTTAGGTTGTGCCCTGCGCTCCCCTAAGTGGAACCATAGAATGTAAAAATAATATGGAGGACGCAACTTCATCTGTTTCCGCTGAATAGAGTTGAAGCTTCCAGACACCCGGCACGGCGCAGACATCTTGGGACCAAGTCTGTGCAGTAGTGATTTCGGGAGCGGAGTCTGCGCAGTAGAGTGCAGGAAGTAGAGCAGGAAGTACTGCCGCGATATCAAAAGCCCGCCCACACTCTCACAGAATCAGAACAATTCATTATGTTGTTGGTGTGAAATTAACAGTTATTGAAATATAGAAATTAAAGCTAAAGCTCCAAATTGCTCCCAAAATCCTGAAAAAAGTCAGTTTGTGGCTCAGTGACAACTTTACTCAGAGAAGCCGGCGATCTCAGCTGTCAATCATGAGGTCTCAGCCACTGTTTTTATAGCATCAAATAACTAAATAACTAAAACTAAACTTATTTAAAAATTGAACACCTGAAATTAAATCATCATGATAAAAAACTGCTTACAATGATAGAAACTAACATGGGGGGGGGGGGGGGGGGTATTTGAAGTGTAATTTGATTGTTAGATTAGTTAGATTAGATTAGTTTGTCTTGCGTCCATTAGAAAACATGGAGGGGCGGCTATACTGGGACCGGCCACCTGGGGGCGATCGAGGCGCGGAGGCTTCTGTTGTTTACAGGAGTGCTGCAGGCCTGAGTGGAACACAAAAGCTGCCACTCAAACAGCTTGCGAGTCGCAAGTACCAAAATGAGTGGCTTACTGCACTTAACCAGTAAAATATTCAAAATGATGTAAAAATGACCAGTTTGGTAAGTATTCAGCTAAACAAAGTCAGTTTTGGAAAGTAGTTGAGAAAGATAACGCATGTTGTGTAATGGTATATTGAATCTGTGTATAAACTCTTAAAGTGACAGTAGTCTAATATTCCTGTTGCTGTCTGTCATGTTAATCAAAGAACAAAAGAAAGAAAATCACACTCTGCTCTTGACTGAATAAGTTTTATAAACTTGATTGTAGTCATATGAGCTGTGAGATCAGCAAATGTCTGATTTCAGATTTAAAGCTGTTTTATTACGATGGGACTGTAATTACTGCTACATTTTTTAGATTAATAAACTCTATTAACGCAGACTGATAAATAATTCATTTCCAGCACCTTTCGTTTCTATTTGTTTGCCAGTCACCCTTTTTAAATGTGTGTAATTTTGTCAATGATGGCCATCCCTGAGAAGAGCTTCTCAGGCCCATTAGGGCCCCCCTGTGCTTTTATGCGCTACATGAGTGGCCCTCATGGGGGTCATCAGTCAACAGGCTCTCCGCACTCCACAGAGAGAAGTGCGTGTGCGGCGTGTTGGTTAAAAGCCTGGGAAAATGAATTGAGCGACTCTCTGTGGCGGTGTAACCTTTCTGATTTCATCATGCAACTCAGGTTGTAGTTCTTACACAACAGGATTGTAAAGCTGTTTTAAAGCCCCTCTCTGAGAACATCACTCCAAGCTTTTACAGCTGGGGGGGCGGGGGTTTTGGAAAAGATTGGATTTTTATCAGCTTGTGCGATTATGTTTCTTCTCTGAGGCTGAGTGGAAATGCTGAGCGGTGTTTGGCTTGGTTGTTAATAGGAGAAGTGTACAGGTTTGTCATAGAGACACTTTGAGATTGTGCTCACGATTGTAATGTGTGTTTATCATTTATCAAACTGTGACGCCCTAAAATTTAGCTCATATTACTTCAACAAGTCATTGAATGCTGGATAAAACCTAATATATTTACCTTTTTTTTTTTTAGAGAAATCTTGTATCAAAGTATTTTAATTGACCTAATATTTTAGAGTATTATGTATAATACTACTACTAATAATAATACATACATTATTATATAAATATTATATTAATAAAATGACCAATTATATAAATGCGTATCGGAAACAGTCAGATGATTTAGTCTGCTTTTTATTGCTCCTTTTGGTTGTAGATGTGACAGTTTAACAAGAAAAAAAGAAAAGAAGGAAATCATGTCATGAATGTTGTCAACCCCTGGCATAATAGTTGGTAAATGAGGTTGTTGTGGATGTAATTAATTTCAGGAGATGCTCGACTTGAATGCGTCATCTTTTGCATTTCTCCAGGCAGTTAAGAAAACACAATTTATATGCATGCCATTCTCATACCCTTCTATCATATGGCGTATACTCAGTGTCAAAGTGAGAAAAACAGCACTAAATCTAGACAGAGCCAGAGAGATGGGGAAAGTGAGGCGGTGACACGGCGTCTTGAGTGCTCTATCTTTACGTTTTATTTTTCTTCCGCTTGTCCTTGACACCTTGCATTCTCTCTACCCTTGTCTACTAATGACATATTGTTGCTTGAAAAGATGTCAGTGCACTTAATTGCAAAGTAGTGCTGGGCACAGGCCTGTCATGATAACTACTTTTTATTGGGCAATAGATTGTCTCAGAAATAATTGCGATTAACAATATTATTGTCATTTTAAGACCATTTTATTCCACTGAATACATAATCATGATGATCAGCACAATAATTCAACAAACTTTTCATTTTTAAGAATATTTAGATACAAAAAGATGTAACTGTCAAAAATTAAATATCCTAATAAAAAAACTTGATATAAACCTTTGCTAATAAAAAGTGCAAAGTACCAAGAAGAAAGAACAACAATAACACTGCAAATGCACAAAAGGCACTTATATGGAGATTTTCTTTAGATCTTTTCCTTCTCAATAAATGAAGGGTGCAAACTATTGCTGAAAAACACAAACCCTAGGTAGCAGTCAGATGTCCAATAATATGAACAAAAGCACAGATTAACTCACCGGTTAATCGGCGTATGACAACAGGCATCACCGGCAGTCTGATACTTTTAAATCGCTGATTTGAAAGCGAAAGTAAGATGCGCACAGCCACATGGGCATTCATAATGGTGTGAAGCAGAGTGAGCTTGTTCAATTAATTGTTGTTGAGCTATAGAAATGACCTGAAAATGCTCACTCGGTTCTGCTTGCTCCGCACCAGTGGACACGCACCGTCGTGAATGGCTGTGCGCATTTTGCTTTCGCTTTCACATTAGTGCCAATTTGAGGGTGAATTACTTGAATGGTGGGTTCATTAGCCTGTTTTTCTTAATGAAAAACACAACAACAAAACAGTACAATGACAAACTTGCTTAATTAGCGATTTTTTTTTTTTTTTTAGCTTTTGAAATTTTCCACCATAAGTCACCACCTAACTCTTGTTTCAGTTTCAGCCCTAGTTTATATCAAATACCAACTATTTTGGGTTTGTTAAGTTTTGAAAAGGCAGTTGGCGAATAACTCTGGAGTCAGTACTACTGAAATGCTATTATCGCCACATTTGTAAAATTTCTGTACCGATTTGGTACCGAAGTACCGGTACTTGCAACATCCCTAGCCTTACTATAAAATAATTCCCTATTAGTTTAATATTATTTTATCTGGCCCCCTATAGTGAATGTGACTGCATAACATATTTAAAAACGAACTACATAACTAAAGTCGAGAAGTTAGCTAGAAATCTAGAATCTTGCCATGTGCCCCATGATCCATACAATCCGAGATCTAGTATGTATTTAACCCTGGTCGCAGATTTGCAGTTAATCATTTCAAAGTTAGTAATTTCAGAGTTTTTTATTAGTCAGGTAAATGTATCATCAATTACATAATCAGTTCAAAGATAACATAACATCAAATGCTCTGAAGTAAAGAGGAAAAAATGCACTCCTGACATCTGAAAATTACATAACTCTGAGCATTACAGGCTCAACCTGAGTACAGGATCGCTCCCAGAAATTCCTGCAACATCTCCTTAAATACCAGACCAAGACAGAATTTAAAAAAAAATGTAAACATGATTTAATTTCCATTAATCAAATCTCCAGACATGTAGTTTACACCTTATTTAGAACAGGAGCTGAAGGTAATATGCATGAAAGACCAATTGGCACCCTAATCAGGAAACCAAATATCTCTAAACTCTTAACCTTTATTACATTTTGGTTACTTCTTTGAGAATAAGACCTTTGTACCAGTCCCACTGAGTCATTTCAAATGATTTCAAATATGTATGTTGTATGATAACTGTTCTCATTAAACAATGTAGATTTTGGGTGAATTTTAGGTCATCTCGATATGTGGAGAGGAGAGATGGTGGAAGAGGCAGTCAAGGGAAAGAAATGTAAATTAAGGCAATGCTTGGGTGATCAACTCAGTGTGATTTTAACTCGGATGGGGATGCTTTTGCAAGAGAGAGTTCAAATGTTAATTTTCCTTTTCTCAGAGAGATGCCATCTCTTATAGACTTACAGACATATCTTTAGTCTTACAGTTTCACCCCTATTTATCACATACACATGATAAAGGCAGTCTTATTAGAGGGAAAAGTTCATGTGGATGTTCATTGTACATAAAATTTTCAGTGCTGGAAAAACCCTGTTAAAAGTGGGGAAAGGCCATCAATCATGGTGAATATTACATGACATTTTCCATTATGTATAATCATTACTTTCTTATTGCATTAAAAATATGTTGAAGCTGAAATTCAAAAATTCATTCATTTTCAGCCAGTGATGGCTTTATATAACTACATAGGGTATGTTCTTATAGTGGTATCACTATCATGTGCTCTGTGTGCAAATTTGTCAAACAGACTAGAATCATTTATGGCCAAATGTGATCATGAAGCAGTTCAGGGGAGAGTTTTAATGCATTGTCAGGAGGGGCCGTTTCAGAAACAATGGGAGACACCTCTTCAAGACATGTAATTGAACCAGCGTCTGCGAGAGCTAAATTACTTTGGTTATATTCATAAAGTAATAATGGTGTTCTCATAGTTTGTCTGACATGCTTGCATTGCAGAGGAGTTTGAGAGTGTTGAAGACAGCAGGGAGAATGAACTTGGGTCTTCCCCATTATCGGCTATGTCTATTTGAAGCTACACATAACCCACTTACTGGGAAACCACATTCTGTCTCCTGTATTAAGTTTTGAAGGAGAGCGTGAGGGAGAATGTGAGAAAAAGGCAGAGAGGGAGAGAGCAAGAGAAAGGGACAAGATGAGTACTCTCACACTGGGCTGTGTTGTGTAAGATGTGTCCTCATAGTGCTCATCATCTCTCCTGTTGAGCCTGGGGTGTATCGTGTTTTTACCACAGCATTCTGGCTTGTGCTTCGGTTTGTGGCTCACTACAGGACACCAGAGATGGTTTGACTTGACTGTATGCGGTTTAGATGCTAACTGTAAGCCCCAGGAGCTTTACCCATTTGTATCTACTAGGCTAGGGGATATACATGAATATCTGTCTACTACTTAGATCTCCACACTTTGTCAGTTCTAAAAGACAGCTTTGTCATTACAATGTTTTTATTTTATTTTACTTTTTCAAAAAAAGTGGAGTATATGTTATATATTTTTTAATTTAAGAAAGTTTGTGTATGTCTTAATGAATTGTATTATTGGTTTGAAAGAACAATGAATTGGCTACAATATTGGTTATTGGCTGATATTAGAGATTTTTTGGTAACACTTCACAATAAGGTTTCATTGTTAATAATAAAATAGTTAACATAACCAAGAACTAAACAATTCTACCACAGAAATTATTAACCTTAAGTTTTAAAAGTAGTATATATATTCATTATATTTATTCATCATATTTTTACTTAACTTGTTAGTGATGCCTTGATTATTTAATATATGTTTAAATAAATCTGTCGTGGAAATAACAGCCATTGTAAATTTTTATATTTCAACAATGAATTGGAGTAAAAACGTAAATTTATCATTGGACTTAGAAGTTAACTCAAAAACTGTTTACATGTTTGCATACAATTTGTTATTTGAGTGTTGATTAAACTGAATTTAGGCTAATAGGCTAAATATTGATAGGCTAAATATTGATTAAACTGAATTTAGGCTAATAGGCTAAATATTTTAAAAATAAGTTACCTGGTTGCCTTAATTTTAAGTTCATTGAAATATTTTTTTTTAGTTAATGCAATGAAAATTTTTGAGAATCGACAACCTGTATTCAAATTAAAATATTTTGTAAGCATATTGGTTAATTGTGATGACGCAGTGAAACATGTCAAATTGACGATTTGTCACATTTTTTTATGTAGTTCAGATACAATAATATTTTGAGTTTGATTAATTAAACCAATTTCCTTCATTGTATCAATAGATTTTTTTTCATTTTAATAAACTCAACATTTTAAGGCAACCAGGTTAATTACTTTAAGTTAAACCAACACAAAATTTTTTACAATGTAATGTTAGCAAAGGTAATTTTCTTTGATAAAAAAGTTTCTTCTTTTTTATCCTAAAAAACGTTTAATTATAATTTAATTGATTTAAAGACAGATACACAATTTGTTCAGTAAACCACTGTTTAATAATAAATTTTTTTTTAGGTTTAGTTGCTTGTACTTTATGCATAATTTTTAGTAGGGCTGGGCGATATGGCCAAAATTTCATATCCCGGTATAGCTCATTTGATATCCCGATAACGATATACATAACGATATAGCAATTTTTCTCTTAATTCAGTTTATGAATAGTCTATACAAAATTGCAATGTGGAAATGCAGTTTGAAAATGATATAAATGATAATAAAGGTAGCATGGACTACATTTTTTATTTTATTTAGAACCTTTTTTCAAGCAAGACAGTTGGTAAAGTTAACACCTGCCTAGGGATGTTAACCGATGACCATTTGACCGATGGTTGACCGTATCAACGTTAACCGATTGTTTTTTTTAGTTGTCGGTGAAAAAAAAAAGAAAAAAAAAAGGGATCTCTAAATTAGGCTAAATACTAAATACTCTAAATACAGTGGCCTAAACGCTACTACAATTAGCCGTCTCATTCCAAAATCTTTTTGTGTTAAGTGAACATATCCTTGCACTCAAATTTTTCATAACTCGCCTGTTTGTACTTAATAAACCAATAAAAACATTTGACGCGAGGTCACAGCGTTTGGGTTTGCGTGCTCACAAGGTTTGCAAAAAGTAAACAGGCTAAAACACTCGAGGTTAGAGCCAGGGCAGACGACAGTATGAACCGTGCATTTCGCTTAAGATGGGCTTACATTTGGAAATATATTACATCTACATTTCAGTGCTAACACATAAGGTGTTGATCGTCTTACTTTATTATTGTTAGCACCAAGGTTATTATAGTTTTGCTTTTTGAAATTAGTTTTTATTTTAGTATCGTTTTAAATTTTGCTACAAATTTCAGTTTAGTTTTAGTTAGTTTTACAAATGGTTTTGCTAGTTTTAGTTTAGTTTTTATTTTGCAAATATATTTCTATTCAGTTTTTATTTATTTAGTTTCAGTTTTAGTTTTAGTAATTATAGTTTAGCAGAGTTACCATAATGAAGTGTAGAGACCAAATCAAGGTTTTTAATTTCAGCAAAGTTTAATGTTTGCACAGATTAGAGTTTAATCTTACTAAACATCCTTAAGTGAAATCACTTGATAAACAAGCATTATTGTTTAAACCAAGGACGGTCTTACAAAACATGCATAAAGTTGGGTCTTCACCTTTGAGCAAAAAAGCTTGAGTCAAACTATGACCTATACAAACAACCATCTGGAGATTAAAAATGAAATATAAATTATATTTTGATATTAAAAAATTATATTTGATATTTTTGACATAGATCCTCTGAGTATTAGCCTATCTTAAAGAACACAATAAATACAAAGCAAAATATAAAAGTAAAAATTATAAATTCCAGACAAACTCATTCATAACAAAGATGAAATATTGTTAAACAATTAAAAGCTTATTTTAATTTCTTCAGTAGTACAATGTAGGCTAGCAGTGTAAGACCAGCTAAAGTCATCTGAATACAGCCAACACACACTGTTGTGCTGTGTGTGTGTGTGTGTGTGTGTGTGTGTGTGTGTGTGTGTGTGTGTGTGTGTGTGTGTGTGTGTGTGTGTGTGTGTGTGTGTGTGTTGTGCTATAATTGTAAAGGGGGCCAATGTCTTCACTTATCTAGTAAAAATATTATGATAACTGACTAATAAGGACATTTGACTGGTCCTCACTAGATAAAAAGGCTTATAAATCGGCCAAAACATGTTTTTATTTAAATCTATTGTTTTGCACGTTCTTGGGATGGGGAGATTTAGGGATAGGGGTTGGGTTAGGGGATATAAAATATCACTAACCTGATATAAAATCAATGGAAGTCTATGCAATGTCCTCACTTATATAGTGAAACAAACGCGTGTGTGTGTGTATCCTGGTATTCCCTACTTTGTGGGGAAATGTCTCCACACAGATAATAATATAATATAATGTAAATGATTATGATAACACCTTTGAGCCTGTCAATATTATGCAAACATGAAATCTCAAACGCACAGTAGGCTAGTAACGTTATTTGCTACTATAGTTGCTGACTTTTGCGCCCGCGTCTCTCGTCGCGTAAGAAACGGCATTCTAAAACAGTGAGCTTAAGTTAAAAGAAGTTCAACATGCGTCGCATTACCTTGTGTTATTTCCCATTTCACTGCCACGGACGCATTGATTCTTTGTGAACTGCCTGTCTGCACGTGTCCGTCACTCAGATCACTTCACGCGCAGTTGCGCAATACAGACACTCCCTCAACCGCCACAGTCAGATTTTCCACCACATTAAAGAGAGCTTATTAATAACGAAAACGAATATTTATTTTTGGTAATTATTATTTTATTTCAGTTAGTTTTTTAGTAAGAGTAGTTAGTTTCGTTTAGTTTTAGTTTTTTATTTATTCAGATTTTTTAATTTTATTTCAGTTTACGAAAATGTTTTTTGACCAATAGTTTTAGTCTTAGTTTCAGTTTTCGTTTACGAAAATAACCTTGGTTAGCACTACCTCAAACTAAAGCGGCGTCTCTTCGGAGCTGTCATTTTCTTAAATGAGCCGCGGCAATGTTTCAAATGAGCTTCTTACGCTAGACAAATGCCTTTATTTTCAACGCGATCACCTTGTACCCAAACCATTTTGAAACTAAGGAGCCATTGTCCTCAGATTACAAACAAGCTCCTCGGCGGCTTTAAAAAGTGACGTGAGTGGAAGGGAGGCGGCAGCGCTAGGACAGTGTGTGTGTTTGTGTGTGTGTGTGAGTGTGTGTGTTTGTGTGTGTGTGTGTGTGAGAGAGAGAGAGAGAGAGAGAGAGAGAGAGAGAGAGAGAGAGCGGCTCGCGGGTGTTATTTCAAATAGCGCAGCATATTTTAAACTAATCGGATAACCGGTTTCAACTGGCTAATGAGGCTCGGTGGTCGGTCAAGGAAATGTTTAGTTTTCGCCATCCCAATATATGGCTATGGTTTGCCACGCGTAAAAGCCCGTTGCAGCGTCTGTGTCTGAAGTTTGTTCAGACTCTGGCATAATTACTCTGAGAATTACCCTGGTCTGAACCGCGTCTACTACCGTCTTCCTCCATGTTTGTTTATGTATTGCAGCGTGCATGGGCATGCCGTGGCGTGAGGTGCATCTTGACGTAAAATTCTGCCGTAAACGCCTTATCGTCGCGTAAGCGATAGAGCCTAATATAAAACGATAGACATTTTCTATCGTCCAGATGATATATTTCGTCATATCGCCCAGCCCTAATTTATAGTTATTACTAGAGTAACTATAATAACTACATTTATAACTTTCTATCTATATTTCTTTTTATATATACCAGTATTGGCCAATATTGGATTTGCAATTCTGCAAGATTATTTCACATGTTTTTAAATACATTTAGACATTTCGAAATAAGCCAAAATTACCCATTACCCAAAAGTGCACCGCAGACAAAATGACCAAAATGGCCATCCTATCCACAGCAGCAAGTCTTCATTTGTGGCTTCATACTGTACCTGCCTACCCGGTGTGATTTTTCTGTGGGGCTGAGCAGAGATGCATTGAACTCAATGAGAGGTGATGTTGAATGTGTCATTCTGCTGGAGGTGTAGATGCCACCCGCTGAGACTGCCTTTCTAATGACTCTATCAGTATCAATGCGTTGACATGGTAACCTGTGTCACTTCAGGGGGTGCGACCTCCCCATTCAATCCATATTCTTTTTCCCATGAGCAGATGCTGCTGGCTTCAAGACACTCACGTTCACTGCAGGTGAGGTATGGCCAAAATGGATGCCGTCATCAGATCACGACACAATATATGATGTTGTACAGAAGTTCAGAGGAAGTCTCCTGTCTGATAATTGCAGGCGGAACTATCGCAAGGGCTGTGCCGAGTGTGCGACCACAGGGACCCCGTGCCTCCACTAGCAGCAAAATAAAGTGACAACTGACTTGAGTTGATGATATAAAGCCAATAGTTTTAAAGTTTTGTCCTTCAAAAGACTATAATAGCTAAAATACATAGCTGATAATGAGACTATGTGTATCATGATGCTGTATTATTCTGCTTATTAAAAATGTATTATGCAGTAGAACTTTTTGCTGTGCATGTGATCTAGATTCATACGCATGCATTTCAGTGAGCAGCACGGCATTGCATATAGTTTGTAGAGAGCTTTACTCAGCCCATTTTAAATTCTTATTTTGTCTGCCTTGGAAATTGGTCTAACTATAGATGTTACCTGAGAAGTTCAAGTAAATACGCTACAAATCCGTTTTTATTCAAGGACTCGCTTTTAGACAGGGAAAGAACTTAATTAAGTGCCAAAAATGGATGTGCAATGGGAAATTGAAAGTTTACTCCCTAATTTACTCTCCCATTTAAGAGTCCTAATGCCCTCCTAATGCTGTTAGATTTAACATATGAAGCAAAGCAAACCTTTTTGCTAAAATATCCACAATAAACACATTTGCTGAGGGCAAAAAAATGTAGATGACAAATAAATTGTTCAAAACAAGTTTTAACTTTTATTTTGTTATTATTTTAAAACATTTGCGGCTTGGTAGCGCCGACTTGGGGTCCAAAACTTTTAGCATGTGAATAAACCCCAACTTTTCCACAGTATATAAATGTGGACCATATCTTTTGCAATATACAGTATACATATCAAAGGTTTATGAATTGATATGCAGATTAAATGTAATTTTATTAACAAAAGTAATGTGGAAAGAAGTAAAGGAATAATTGAAATATGCTCTTATTAATAGAATTGCACAGATTGTAATTTTCTTGGCCGATTTCCGATTTTTTTGTTAGTGAGATCGGCCGATACCGATTTTTGCCAATTCCGATTTTCTTTCTAAGAACTTTAATTGAGAGCATATACAAACAAAAATCCACTTTTTCTTCAAAGCCAAATTTTATTTTTATTATAAAATAAATTAGTAAACATTACAATAGGATCTTCTCTTACTTAAACAACTCTCAAAAAATAAGTGTTCTGTGACAGGAAAAATAATTGAAAATCAGTTGCTTCAAACAAAACATAAATTAAACCTTTTCTCTTTTTTTAAAAGTAATTAACGAAATTATCTTACCACTGCTAATACGACTTGCTCTCTCTCCCTCCTATTGCGGTCTTTGATTGTGAAATCGGTATAGGTCTATATTTGTGAAACCAGTATATAATACAATATAATTCAGCTCATATTTGTTGATTTCGATGATGTGAACGCCATTAAAAATTTGTATACCGCGGGAATTGAAGAGCGGATTTATATCTGTTTTGTGGAGACACCACTACCCTAAACCTACCCAAGCGCGTGTCATATATACGCCATAAAGTGCGTACACAAGTAGGCTAGACCATGTATAAGCAATATCACTGATGCTAATATACAAAGAAAAATATAAATATTGAATTAGGGAGGGGGGTTACATGAATGTATCTCTGAACGAAACTGACGCTCTTCAGAATAGTTTCGATGGCATTTTTACAGCAGTAGGCTACCCAAATAAACGCTTCTTTTCGCACCACCTATTGTCAGAGAGTGAATTTGCATTTTTATTCAGTCAATCTGTTTTTGTTTTGTGCATTGCCAAATAAACAAATAAATGGGTTTAAAAAAGAAAATCGTCATCTGTATCGGAAATAGCTTTACAATTGCTTGTAAAAAAAAAAACCCTGAATCGGCCATGAAAACTCTCTGTAGATCTTGCTTCTCATCAAGGCCGAGGTCAGGGATCTTTGGCTTGGAAAGGTTGGTGACCACTGATTTAAAGAATATTGAAAAGAGCTTTTACGTTGTACAGAGTAATATAATGTGTCCTTTTGCCAGAGACAAACTGTTATTCCCTCATGATAAAGCCTTATTAACCAACTCGTTTTGTCAGAATGAGCTAACTCAGCACATGACTCGTCAGTTTGATCAGGCATTCCTAATGAAAAAGGAGGTCTAAAGATGATGAAGTCATTGGAGACTGAAGGATCACATGTTTTCCCTTCTGTGCATGTCACTGATGGCATTATGTGTGAAGTTAATTGTCTTAATTTCTCCTCTTAAGCAGTTATTAAGCAGAATCAGAGTGTAGTCAGCTATTCACCGTCTCCTTTCTGCTACAGTGAGTGTTTTATTAGAGCATCTCTTTCTTTCTTCCTCTCCTTCATATGCACACTTTATGGTGGGCTCCCCTGTGAAGTCAGTGAGGGTCAATGGTCATGTAACTGAGTGCACACTGCTTCGGTCGGCAGCATCTCACTAATGGGCAAAACGCAGGAAGAGAGGAAAATTACACAGAGGAAACATTTGCACTTTAATGAATTTCTTCTCATTCTGTGCATGGGTAGAGTATTGATTCAGTGCAGGTGGGATGTATAAACTCACAGAAACAGCAAACATATTGACTGGATCACTTTAGACAAAATCAATTTGTGTAATATGACAAGAAAATGAGCAATGTGCCAGACAGGCCACCGAGAGAACTCAAAATGAAGCCAATATGATTTCCCTTTTTATATGTTATCAGCTACACAGTTGGATGCTGGGACATGTTTTTTTGAATGTATATATCAGATTTCAAAATGAATATCTATTTTTGCATAATGTAAATTATGATGTTGCTGTGATGCCAGAATTAATTTATGAAATTCATATATATTTAAAATAATTTATTTTAGTTTTTAATGTTAATGTTTTTAACTAATAGACAAAATAGGATAGAGTTTTAAAGCCATAATTTAAAAATAATCTTATCTGTATGAAAGCACCATGCTAGCTTGAGATGCATCCGGAAGGTATTCACAGCACATTTCCACATTGATGTTACAGCCTTATTCCAAAATAGTTTACATGAATTATTTTCCTCAAAATTCTAGAAACAATACCCCATAATGACAATGTGAAAGAAGTTTTTTTTGAGCATTGCAAATGTATTAAAAATAAAAAAATTCAGATGTACATAAGTATTCACAGCCTTTGCTCAATACTTTGTTGAAGCACCTTTGGCACCAATTACAGTCTTTTTGAGTATGATCAAGCTGGGCAGTTGGCACACCTATTTTTGGGCAGATTCTCCCATTCTTCTTTGCAGGATCTCCATCAGGTGGAATGGTCCCGCGTTGTCCCGGTGCACAGCCATTTTTTTAGATCTCTCCAGAGATGTTCAAACAGGTTCAAGTCTGTGCTCTGGCTTGTCCACTCAAGGACATTCACAGCGTTGTCCTGTAGCCACTCCTTTGTTATTAAGAATGCCATCTTGGCTGTGTGCTTAGGGTTGTTGTCCCATTGGAAGATGAACCTTCGCCCCAGTCTGAGGTCCAGAGCGCTCTTTACAGTTTTTCATCAATGATGTCTGTACATTGCTGCATTCATCTTTCCCTCAATCCTGACTAGTCTCCCAGTTCCTGCTGCTGAAAAACATCCCCACAGCATGATGCTGCCACCACCATGCTGCACTGTAGGAATAGTATTGGTCATGTGATGAGCGGTGCCTGGTTTCCTCCAGACATGACACTTGCCATTCAGACCAAATAGTTCAATCTTTGTTTTGTCAGATTTGTTTTGTCATGTGATGAGCGGTGCCTGGTTTCCTCCAGACATGACACTTGCCATTCAGACCAAATAGTTCAATCTTTGTTTTGTCAGATCAAAGAATTTAGTTTCTCATGGTCTGAGAGTTCTTCAGGTGCCTTTTGGCAAACTCCAGACAGGTTGTCATGCACTGTCTGGCCACCCTACCATACAGGCCTGATTTGTTAAGTGCTGCAGAGATGGTTGTTCTTCTGGAAGGTTCTCATCTCTCCACAGAGAAGCACTGGAACTCTGGCAGAGTGACCATCGGGTTCTTGTTCACTTCAGGCCCTTGATCGCTCAGTTTGTCCAAGCGGCCAGCTCTAGATAGAGTCCTGATAGAGTCCATAATCACATTGTCATTATGGGGTAATTGTTTGTAGAATTTTTGAGGAAGATAATGAATTTAATACATTTTGGAATAAGGCTGTAACATAACAAAATGCGGAAAAAGTGAAGCGCTCTGAATACTTTCCGAATGCACTGTACATGAAAGTTAAATTTGCTAAATTAGAGATTTAGCAAATACATCTGAATGCATCTTTTTTCTCAAAAGCCATGTCACAATGCAGAAACACAAAAAGTGGCAAACAGCAGTTTATGTTGACTTTAGATAAAAACAAGCTCAAAGAAAGTCAAATTGCCTGGATAATGTCACCTATTTGTGTTGTTTTGTTGCTATCTGTTTTTGTTCAGATGAATTCTGTCTTGAAACGGCGTGATAAGGCTGTGCCCTTGAGAACTTAATTGTTTTCTAAAAAGCAAAATCTTGCTGTTCAAGTCACTGATTCTATTGAACTCAGATGCTGTTGCCTTTGGACACAAATATATTTTGTGCTCGTAATCAGAATTATAGCAACCATGATGGTTATGAATATTGGTAGAAGAGATTAGCACAATTGGAGGCTTACAACAGCTGAACAAACACGCATACTCAGATAGGGTCTGTCAGGATGACCAACAATCTCAATGCACACATCACCTCTCTTCACCCCTGCCAACACGTGATGCCCAGGAGAGAGAGAGAAGAAAAAAAAAACGTTTCCATGTGAATGGCTGTACTGAGCAGTATTAAATGTGCACTAGGCACCTTTCAATGTAAAAAGCATATCAAAGTGACAGACACAGATTTTTGGTGATTTGCAGTACAGCTGTGATTTAGAAATTACTGAATGATGTCTGATGAATGTTCTTGAAATGACTGGTATCACCGTATGTTTGCTTATGTCACCTTTTGCTTTACAATTTACTGGATTATATGCATTTTATTACTGAGCTAAAAATGCTAAAAACATTTTTAAATATTTTTTATTTGTTTTTATTTTTATTAAATACCCCCCCAAAATCTGTGCATGAATATCACTACAAAAAAAAATGCTGGCTTGTGGTATGCATCACACATCTAAAAGGTGTGTACCACCGTCTGTGGAACTAATGCGAAATGTAGGCATGGAGCTGACATAAATAACCATGATCTGTTGTGTTGCATGAGTTGGTTTTTCTGCAAAGCAAGCAATAGAAAAAGACGGCAAGAAGTCAGAAAGTGCTGGCTGGCGCTGAGCTGTGGAAGGCGTGCATGAGGCGATGGCAGCGTGCCGGGCAGGAAGAGGAGATGAACTTGGCAGGCCAGAGGAGTTACTGGAGGGAAGTGTAGATGTGCAGAGGGATGAGTTCTGCTAGTTGGGCAGGACAGTGAAAAACGATGGATCATGTGAAGTAAAATGGATTTAACACTTGATCTGGGATCTGTATATGTATATATACACGCAAATGTTCTCTCTGGTTCTCAGATCTGATTGGCTTTGAGCCTTTTCCAGCCATGCGATATTTTAGCAGTATCACCACGGGAACCGTTTCACCATTTGTCTCACTCTGCTTACAGCGAGTGTCATGGCAGACAAGCAAACCCACCTACTTGTTGTGTCATGTAATGTAATTTTAAGATTTTTTTAGGCAATATTTTAGTTATTTAGAGCTCAAATATGCAACTTACATAAACAAAGCTATTTTGGCTAATTTGACAATTTGTTAGATGTTTTCAGAGATTGAGCTCCCGACTAATTACTAGTTAATCTATTACTTGTTCCAGAGCAAATCGATTTGGCTGAGGGCAAAGTTACGTTTCATAACTTTATATTTTTATTTTGTACTATAACTAATGCTCCTTTTGTACATTTCATTCAACTGTTTGCTTGTGTTTATTTCCTATTTTACAAACTTCTTATATTTTTATAATGTTAATACAGTTTATTTACATATAATTTTTAAATAAATAATAATTTATATGAATAACATGCTATATTTGGTATTGAGAAAGTGTCCGTTAGTGATTGTGATTTAAACTTCTTTGAAAGTTACATTATGTGGCACCATTAGATGGCAACAAAACTTTATAAAGTGAGAAATTAGCAAAGATTTTTATATTGAAAGTGACTGAAACAAGGTTGTAAACAGGGACGTCGATTTTACTTAAAATATCTTATAAGACATTGACTAGCGCTGTCATGGAAAATCCCCTTAACTGTTAAAGTGCCCCTATTATGCTATTTTAAAGCTATTTTTATGTTTTGGAGGTCTCTTACAACATGCATCAAAGGTCAAAAACCACTATCATTTTTTCATAATATACATTGCACATAGCCACATTGTTTAAAGATTCTTAAGCAACTCGACGGATCAATCGGTCTCTAAATCCCTTCTTTCCGTGAGCCTGCTCTGTTCTGAATTGGCCAGATAGCCCAGTCTGTTATGATTGGTCTACAGCTTACAGCGCGTCGGCAGTTAACTGTTCTTAATAACTGTTCTTCAGCTGCGTCGGGAGGATTCTTCAGTCCTCAGCTCTTTGCACACGCACTGTAAAGGCAGTAACAATGACGTCAGTTTTATCATATCAATTTAAGCGCAAGACTGATGATAAAACATTAGAAGAACTAATTATTCAACCCGAACCTCCATTGCAAGGGCAACTTCCGCAGGACAATTCTCAGAGATGTTGCAACTGTAATTCCACTCTATCAGTATTAAAGCTACACTGTGTGATATTTTCCCCCATCCAGTGGTTGAAAAGGTATATGACCATCCAGTGAATAATATTTTATTTTCCTCTCAATTCTGATTTCGTTTTAACTCCTACAGTGGCTGATTTAGTCTAAGATTAACATGGCAACCCCCTCTTCACATTCGACACGGTGCCATCGAGTGTTACAACGCGAAAGGCAAAGCTTGATTTAACGGGTATGTCCCTCTTTGGCTAATGTACTTTCAAGATGGAGGGGCAACATGGCGACCAGCATTCGAACCCCTCACTCGTATGTATTTTCAATGGCATATTAAAAACTTACGAGAATAGAATCAGAATCAGAATATTACTTGAGATAAGTAAATATACATTAATGAGCGCATATATTTTTGAAAGAACTAAGTGTTTTTATCTAAGAATAAACTAAAAAGGTTACACAGTGTAGCTTTAACAAATGTATGACCGTCAACAATGTTAACAACCGTGTGTGGCGTGCATTTTGCATATGTCTTTTCTAGTGACGTAGAACTGTCACGCAGTGTGAATCCGAAACAAAAATTACTCATATTGATTGTTCAGCAGACATTCTAACAGATTTTGTGATTATGAATGTAAGATTTACCTGAAAAATATCTGCTAGATGCAGGTAATGCACTCGCTTAGTCGATCTCTCTCTCTCATAATTACTCTACATGGCTAGTTCTAAAATGACATTTTAGAATTAGTAACGGAGTTTGGAAAATTGTTAAACTGTCAACTAGAGGCAGTGTTTTGATAGGTAGTCTAGTATATAATGCAATAAAATATAACGTAATTATATTTATTTTAAATGTATTTTTTGTTAGCCTGCCAAGCCAGACCCACATCAAGATGTTTGGTCTGGAAACTCACCATTGACAGGGCTCAATCCGAGGGGCGGGATAAACGGTTGTTTTTCAAACTCCCTCTGCATGCGATAGGATAGCGCTACAACCAACCAGAGCAACGAAGGTGAAACGGAGCTTGTTGATAGATTAAACATTCGCCGTATCCGGTCGGCAAAACTCCGAACACATCTTCTTTTTAAGAATGACTTCAGTGCCGTTCTTTGTTCTTTTCTCAGAGAAAAGCTTAACTCAAAGTCTTTCAGAGTCGCGGTCAAAGCTGATTTGAAAGACCGCCGTTCGCCAGTTTCTGTGTTTACTAGAAGCACGTAAACGCAACTCGGCCGTCGTCATTATGGCCCCGCCCACGGACTCTATACACGATGTGATTGGCCCGGCAAGAGTTTGGCGATTACAGCTCAGAAGGGTATTGAGAGTTGCTAGACGACACTCGCGGGCAGATTAGATTTGCTGCCACTAGGGTGCGTCTAGATTTATAGGCTAATTTTTTGTGTGAATGATGCTGAATGTCTGGAAGCAGTTAAGGCATTAGGCAGGTCTTCATCTCATGGTTCTCTGATCCAGGTCGTCTGCTAAATGTGCTTCAGCAGTACCACAGGCCACTGTCACATTCTGATGCTCCCCACTCTGTAATGTCAGGCAGACTTGCGTGGCCTAGATATGAACTCATGGCTGAATTAGTGCTATTGTTACATAAGGGAGGAGGAATTAAAAGCTGGGTGTTTCATCTTGGCCCAACCTTGGACTAGAGTGATACCAAGACCTGTGTCCCCTCAGGGAAATGAAAAGCACACAAAGGAACATTATTCATGATTTATTTATATTATGCGTGTAATGATAGTGTGTTGAATTTACATTTGCTTGTCTGTTTAGGATTTAAAAGTTGTCTTTAGAGATTTTTTGAGATGAAGCACTTTTCATTGTGGTGTTTACAGTAAAAACATCCTTGGAGCATGGCTAGCTAAATAAGACTGGACATGATATTCTCATCTTTGTTGCTGTCAGCATAATATTTATGCTGTCTGTCTCTCTATTCCTCCCTCTTCCCCTCTCTGCTTTTTTTGCTTTACTCGGTCTCATTCAGTCCTTAGTTTCCTCATGATGTGACTCAGTATACCATGATTCATGAACACGATTTTGGGCAGTAGCAAGGGTCTTGATCCAGTAAAAATCAACACTGATGACTCAATTACCTGTGACATGATTACAAGGTCATGCATTAAAACGTGCCATTTATTTATCTATTTAAAATAGATTGCCATTATGAAATATGTGCTTCTCAGGCAATTTTTTTTATATTAAGGGAAATGTATATATTTGACAATATAATAATAGCAAAGGGCAAAGGATTGTTTTACTTACAGACAACTAGAACAAAGAACAATGTTGACTTGTGTACTTACATTGTCATGAATGTTTCCAACAATGTTTAAATCCAGAGAAATCCACAATTTTAACCAGTGACACAGGCTGTCATTGTGTCACCTGTCAATGCCGTCATACCCCCCTACCCTCAACTGTCGGTAGAAACCATGGTAACACTGACAAAATGCGGATAGTAAAATAGTAGTAAAATAATATAGTAAAATAGTAGTAAAATAGTAGTTATAGCGTCAAAGCTGACAATCTCTGGTAGTGGGTTCTATTGCCATAAATAACAGGTTTTGAGGTGAACACAAAAACCTCACATGATTACATGCTCGTCACGGCGTCATCAAGATACGTCTTCGTTATTGTTTTAAATAAGCGACCTCTAGTGGTGAAACTCAAATACTGTGCCTTTAAAGCAACTGTATGTAAGTTCATATATACAGTTCATCATTCTGATGCTACACTGTGTTCTAATAAGGCTAAAAATATACAATGGAAATCCTTGCAAACCAAAACCGTTTGGTTACCATCATTCTTGAATATTTTCCACAGATGACATGAGGGTAAATAAAAGATGACAGTTTTTGAAAAGCTTGACTATTACTTTAAGAGATTTTACCCCTATTATCTGACAAGTTTCACTAGGAGAAAAATTACACTTTTATTATGTGATAGGGGTGTGGCGTGCCATATTGTGATGACCCGGTCCTGACGGAGTGTGAGTGTGAAGTTAGGGTAGAATATGCCAATGCTACGTTTACGTTACGCCTCCACTGTGGTTTTGCTTTTTTTAGAAATAAAAACAATTGAATTCAGGTGGAAAACAGTCGCTTCAATTCCATCAACTCATCCAATTGAATAGGCTGCGTGTTTTATATAGCGTAAAGTAAAATAAAATAAAATAATGAAATGCAAAATGTAGCGGCCGGTGTTGATTCTGTGGAGCACCGCCACAAATTAGTCTATGTGGGGGAAACACTGGTCTCATTGTTGGGTGGGAATTTGGAAATAAGGGGCATATTTAAATTTTCACATACTGTACCTTTAATAAGGTGATGGCATTGCAATTATGTGAATATATTAAACAGCTGATGCTGTCTGGGAGTCGACGTTTCAGTAGACTGGAAAGATTTTGAGACTGGGGGCAGCCCTAAAATATCTTGACACGTCAATCCACTGTGAGGCAAGAAAGGGGGGACTCAAAATGTTTCTTAACTTAAAACGCATTTTTTTTTGCCCGTTTGCATTTTTAGTGTTTTACTGCTTACACAATTAAGTATATATAATGATATTATTGATATATAGTGTAGAGTAAAAAATTATTACCACATTTAAGATTTTAATAAATAAATCTACCTCAGTTTTAATACATTTTTCACCTGTTTGGGAAGTGTTTGTCAAGTTTTGAAAGTAAAGGATAGTTTAAAACCACAGTTAGCTGTCTGTTTTCTACATCTTTCACTCAGGAGCAAAACTATGCCTTTAAACTTCAAAGAAATAAAGATTTTACATTTATCGTGATATTTATCGATATCGACTGATATGGAAAATTATATCGTGAGAATATTTTTGGGCCATATCGCCCAGCCCTAATTTGACTGTAACCTAATATTTTTGCATCGTTAATTTGAGCTGTGTTTCACCATTATGCATTACAGCTCAAGCGGTTCTCTATCTCAGTTTTCTTTTTCTGGTTGAGCTGAATGGCAGCTGACGGGTGACAGACAGCTACTGTGTGCTCCTATGAGCTGCTCTGCTGTCTGTGAAAATCACGTCAAGGGCGTCGCCTCTGCGTCCAAATGCGTCTGCAATGACATGCTTGGCCATGTATGATGGGACAGAGCGGAGCATTGTGGGGCTGGGAGGTTTGGACTATGCAGAGTTATTACGGACTCGTTGTGGGGGAAGAGCACAGTTAGAGAGAGACGTTCTCCATCAGAGAATTACCAGTGTTCTTTCTCACACCCCCGTCCCTACTCTGACCTTTCCCTCTCTAATCCTGTCTGACATTTTGGGCACACGGCTGTGTGTAATTGAGGCAAAAAAAGGGAAAAGTGGGACATGAAATGCCAGCTGTTTGAGTTTGACTGTGTCAGGCATGTCATGCTGATAAAACAGGTGTCTGCTTGCTCATTCAGCTTCCATTTCTTTGATGAACCATACAGCGGTTTTGTGTACTTTATAAAAATGTCAGTTTAATAAGTTGCGCTTCTTTAGAGGCTCCTGACCCTGGCATCATGGTTTCCGTTCAGTGCCAGCTCTTAGGGATCTGGTCATCTAACCGCTTCCGTAGTTTAATTATCTAAATGTCTTTTCTCTGAACGTCATGTGGGGCCAGCATTTCATAATGGCAACTGTACATTTAAAGGGAGAGTACATGAAATATTATAGATATTTTCCATGCAACAACCATTTATAGTGGCCATGGGCTAACAAAAGATCTTAAAATGTTTAGATTTTTTTTTTTTTTATGTAAAAATTAATTCAATAGGGATGAAAAAAATGCAGGTCTATACAATAAGCCAATAATTATTTAATGTTATGCCTGGTAAAGGCTGATAGATGTATTAAATTATAAATACGTAAATAACTTTGTTCAATTTCCATAGCCTATTTTCTACCTGTTAGACAGGAAGGACAGGTACATTTTTTATGAGAGAATTCTTTTAAGTTGAAGTTTAATGTTAAAAATGCATAAATGTTAAAACAGCTTTCAATTACACTGTAATGTTGAATGACTATAATCAATGTCTAAAATTGGGGGGAAAATATATTTCATAGAGACATACTTTTCATTGATACCGTCCTTTTTTCATATTCATAAAAATATGCCGTTGAACAAATATTTAAAATACTGTCTTTGTTTTTTCCACATTCCACATGGTTATTTACTTAAATGATTGCATCATAAAATATATAAAAACGTATAAATACTTGTTTTGAATTGCTATAATTCACAATTAATCACAGAAAAATTTGTGATTAATCAAAAAAAGAAATAATCGATTCACAGCACTAAAAGAAAGTTTAGATAAAAAAAATATTATGCATGCATACCCCCTATCTATCTGCCTTTTGTTTTTTTTATTGCATTGCATATTGCATGACAGATGGATAAGTATATGCAATTGGATGTAACTTTTTACACTTTGCTAAAAGTCACTCTCCTATTGGGCTTGGGCGCCGCGTTGCATTCTGGGACGTCGCGGCCATGTTGATGGCCTCGCGAATGTAAACATACAGCAAGTCGAATGAGGAGAAGCAGAGTTGGGAGAAAGAAAAAAACATGTTAAAATCCTGAAAGGGATCTGGAATTTACCGGGATACGTTAAATAGGGAAGGCAGGGACCGCTATAGAGACAAAATCGGAACTGTTAAAGTTTTGGATCCACATGAATTTCCAAAGAAAGAGCGGAGCACCGACGACGACGAAAACTTTATTTTGTTGGTCCCCAACAGACGTTCTACTGACTATAAGTAACTTTGCAACTACAATTCAACTTATTCTACTAACCCGAACCCCAACACATATAACCATAACCTACAGTCTACTAATACTCTAATTAGTGTTAGTTGACATGCTGTTGAAAACGTACATAGGTAGTAGAATGTTTAAAGTGGACAATCGAAATAAAGTCTAACCGAAACGTATATATTATTATTATTTTTATTATATAAGAAATTGCTCTGCCTCCGTTTTTATTTGTTATTGCAATGTTATTGTTTACTATATTTATAATTTGCACTTCCTCCATTTCTGTATCTTTTGTTGTTATTTTATAGATACCTATTTATTTGCTTATATAGTATTGAAAGAATTTATTTTTTTAAAAAGTGTATTTTTGTTATATAAAGTGCACTCCGTTATATAAAGTGCAACAACTTGCACTCCGTTTTCTGTGTTCATTTTTTATTTGTAACCTTTTACCTTGAAGCATTCCACATTTCTGTGTTCTCAGGTTGCACTACTTGCAAATAAACACTAAAAAAACATCTGATTGTGTGACAATTCTTGCTTTTTGCACATCGTACTGTTATTACTTCTTGTCCGTGGTTGCGCCTCCAAGCATGAAAGCGGTGGAAAGCTAATCCATTTTCGACATTTCCCATGGTGATTATGTGTTGCGCTGTTACACCCCAAAATGCAGCAACGGTTTACCATAGTTGAAATAACGCCAAAATAATCAAATTAAGACACAGGACTGAGAGGGAGTACGTCTATAAACAGTGCACAGTAGTCCGAGTAGTAGTAAAGTATGCCATCAACATGGCCGCCACGCCAAGTAATGACGTCATGACGCCCAAGCCCTATTGATTTAGTCCTATCAGTGTGGCTCTCCTAAAAAAATACTGAAGACCATGGTCTAGGGTATCTGCCACTGCAACACATTTCCAGAATTTCATTTTAGTCTGTGCCTATTGGGGTGGGCAGGGGCTGGTGGCAATGTAAGTTTCTGGATATTTGCAGCGGGGCGAGGGCTTCGGTTACTCTCTCTTTTTTGACCATACATGTGTTTGGATCCCTGATACTAAATCAAGCTAGGGTGTAGAGTAGGGGTGACCCCGAATAGTTGAAGATTCGATGCATCGATATGCGGAGCCTGATTCGAAATGATTATGAAACGAGAATCATACCATTTTGGCAATATGGGGGTGCTCAATATTTTAAAGCCGTGTCGCGGCGCTGAGCTGAGCATCGGTGTGCGACCCCTTTAAGGGCGCTGAGCTTCGCCGCGCCTTTAAAATTAGAACACGTTCAATGAGTGTAGGCTACACACCGGCGGCAGCATTCAGCGCCTGTCCGCGGCCACTCGGGAAGTTGTTTAAAATCCTGCTGCACCACAGAGCGCTTTCGTGCAGCTCATCTCTCAGTCAATTCAAAATTGAGCTCGCGCGTATATAATGTGCGCGTCAGGTGGCGGTGTGAGATCCTGAGGTGCGCGGGGCTGAGCTTCGCTTACGTCCTTCACTCGCTTTAGGCACAATCGGCTTCAGAACGTGCATGTAATCGCACTCAAAGTGTTCTTTTCCTCTCTAGGCAGGTATTTTTTTTAGGTTTATTTATCAAAATGTTCTTTTATATATTTGTGTGATGTTCTGTATTTCGATCGCGGCTTTAACATGTTATGAGGAAACGGTTTATTAATGTTTATCCACCACATTACCTTTTAGGCTATTTAAACCTAAATAAGAAAGCCATTGTCAGTTCGTCTGTCAGTTGGCAGGCAGTTTTGGTCGCTTTATTAAAAGTTGTTGCTGTGTGCAGTGTGTAAAGGAAAATAAAAATTGTTTACCCTTCTGCTGACAGTGTCGTGCCCCTCCCAACCCATTCACACACACACAGATGATTCGACTATCAGTCGACTATAGAGAGATTCGACAATTCTGATTTCGATTGTCAAATCCTTAGTTGAGGACAGCCCTAGTGTAGAGTTACATTCAAGCTATTTTAAGCCATGGATTAAAAACAATTCACACGAGAATTTTATTTTATTTTGGTGACCAAAGATAAGTTTTCAATTATTGACCAAGGGTACTTTAAATATCCAATATGAATATTAATGTGAATCTCATATTCTATTTGTCATTCTAGATGTCTTCCTTGGACAGCTTTGTCTTTTCACCTCATTCCATTTTAATCACAGGACATGTATTGACACACATTATCTGCTGTCATGACCCTGGGAATTCCCAGAGTGCAGTTCTTTTTGTCTCTCTCCCAAAGCTTGTACATATTTAATGGCTAATTGTTCTCGTGGGTGCACGGCAGAAGAGGGACATTGATGGATCAACCAACCAAACTGTTTAGGACTCCGTTAGTCTCCGCTAATGTAGCCATTAAATTATTTGTGCATGCGTATCGCACATTAAGACCCCGACTGCTGGAAGGAGGCCAGCAACCAGCCGAATGGAGGCAGCAGGTTGGGAGGGACGGGTGTTTGTCAGAGACAGTGAGATAGAAATCAGGAGAGTGCTCCCAGAAGGGCACTCTGCAGTGCAGTGCTTGGTGATGGATGAAAGGAGCGTTTGGAGGGATAGATGGCCTCCTAAGATTTGGATCTGCTCCAAATGCTCTCAGAAGATCCCTCTTGCTTGGGGTGCCTTGCATTTTAATGTAAATCAACAGGACATACAAATTTAATCTGTAAATTTCTCAAGGAGCTCAAAACCTGATTAAATCACTGGCTTATGCAAATAAATTTCAAGCTAGGTGACTAAATAATGTCTATGGTTAACCACTGGATAATAAATGGTTCAATTTCACTTGCCAGGAATTGAGATGGAGGCTAAGATAAGAAGTTTATCACAGATGTATTTTCATTCACCTACACTCTGTCTAGGTGTTTGAGAGTTTCACTCTCTGTGTCTTTACAGTGCAGTGACTACACTATTCCGTTTGATATCAATGGATGCGTTGGGCAGCGTATTTGAGCAACCATGAACTCTAGTGTGTAGATTCCTGAATCTCCATGGCTTGTCTGAGAGCGCTCTGTGTTTCTGTCACACACATGCAAAGAGAGATAAAGCATGTGAGCCTTACACATACAACTGAGGTGCTACATGTAAATGATATATTATCATTTTTTAAAGAAACACTGAATAATGTGTCAAGCATCACTACCAGGCAATAAATTCGATCATATATTTTAATTTTTTAATAAAAGTTTAGTAATGCTTTTAAATAATCTCACATATAAATGTCTCTTTGTAAAAATGTGTGTGAGTGTGTGTGTGGTCAAAATTGTTTGTACCCCTGGAAATTATGATGAATTATGGCTGTAAAAAAATTATCTGCATTTTTTTATCCTTTTGATCTTTTATTAAAAAAAATTACAAAAATCCAACCTTTCATTTAAGTAAAATAATTGAAAATGGGGGGTAAATCACATTATGAAATAAATTATTTTCTCTAAAACACGTTGGCCACAATTGTTGGTACCTGTAGAATTTTAAATGAGTAAACATTGTGATTAAAGGGGGGGTGAAATGCTGTTTCATGCATACTGAGCTTTTTACACCTTTAAAGACTTGGATTCCCATCCTAAACATAGACAAAGTATCAAAAACTAATGTTGGACGTTTGATAGAGTATTTCTGTGTTAAAAATACTCCTTCCGGTTTCTCACAAGTTTCGGCGAGTTTTTTTCGAGTATGGGTCTACTTGACGTTAAATAGAGCGGAAGGTCCTTGTATGGGCTGTACGGGCTCTTCTCCCGGAAGGGTGCGCGCGCGTGACTAGAGGGAGAAAGAGGAAATGCACGCTGTAAACAGTCTCTCAGGTGCAGATCCAGTCGTCCGTGAACACTTATGTCGTGCCGCGCTCCACTTTATTCCTATGGGTGACGTCGAGCGACTTCAACGCTTCAGCACAGCATTCCGGGAAGGCAGCGCTGCATTTGAACCGATTTGAACGCAGAAATGACGGGAAGCTTCAAGGCATCGCTTCAGTCGCGTCGCAAAGTGGATTTCCACGGTCACTGCTGTCACAGGACTTCACCAAATCATACCAAAGAAGTGTGTTTTTGACAGAGCGGTCCTGCTTTGGAAGATGCCGGTGAGTAAATCAACTTCAAATGTCTCTGCTATTGGCTACCATCGCATGAGTAAACATCAGTAAACGATACGATCGCGTGCTTCGTCATTCAAATGCGCTAACGGTTACTCCATTGTTGTTCTGTTACACTGACTCTGACGTGCAAAACCGTTTTGCTTGCTACCTCTAAGGTCTAGTCACATACAATAGTCCATAAACCGAATCATGTCCTCATAAACTGCACACAAAGGCCCCTAAATACAGTACATACCACAGAGACGGACATCCTGATGTTGCCGTTTCTCCTGTTCAATTTATTTCAGCCTCAGATTTGATTGTGGATCATTATCTGTGTTAGCTGAGATAGATGAGTTTCTCCACGCTTGAGGACGTCACCGCTTTGCGCGCTTGTCATTCTTTAGCTCCGCCCACACGATACGCCTCCAGCCGCTCGTTTTTTTCCGGAAAGACTCGGTACAGCCCATATTTCTTTTATAAATATGATAAAACTAAAGACTTTTCGGAGATATGAAGGATGCAATACTACTCTATAGGTACTCAAGATTGACATGAGATTGACTGAAACTGAGTGTTTCACCCCCCCTTTAATGATTTACATTAATATTTTTTTTAGCACACCCGGGTGACAAGGAATATTAAATTGTCCAGCTATGATGTCTTGTTTCACAGGAGTATAAATATAACGAGGCATAAAAGCCAAATTTCCTTAATCATTTATCACAATGAGTGAAACCAAAGAATATAGTTCTGATATGCAGCAAAAGATTGTTGAGCTTCACAAAATATAAAGAGGCTGTAGGAAAATAGCTAAAGCATTAAAATTCCAAGAAATCCAATCCCATTTCCACCATCAGGGCAATAATTAAGAAGCTCCATTTAACTAAAAATGTTACAAATCTGCCTGAAAGAGGACGTGTGTGTATATTGTCCTAATGCACAATGAGCTTTTGAGTGCACAAAGACTCTCCAAGGATCACAGATGGAGAATCGCAGAGATTAGTTGAGTCTTGGGGTCAGAAAGCCTAAAAAAAATTCAAACAACCCCTACATCACTTGAATCCCTCCCAAACATGTTGTTTGGGAGGGATTCAAGAAAAATCCTCCTCGCTCATCCAGAAATAAACTGCAGCATATTCAGTTGTCAGACACGACTGGAAAGTCAAAAGGAACCTGGTTCTGTGCTCAGATGAAACTATAAAATAGCTTTTTGGCAGCAAATCTACCAGATGGGTTTGGTGCAAACTGGGATAAAAAGTACCCCATGCCCATGGCTAAAAATACCACTGGATCTTTAAAGTTGGGGGCCTATTTTTTGCTGGAGGTCCTGGACATCTTGTTCAGATACATGGTATCATGGATTCTAGCAAATACCAAAAGATAAAAAATCTAAACCTGATGGATTTTGCTAGAAATCTTATAATGGGCCGTGGTTGGATAGGACAACGATCCAAAACAAACATCAAAATCAACACACAAATGTGTCACTGAGCACAAAATGAAGCTTCTGTCATGACCATCCCAGTTTCCTGACCTGAACCCTGTAGAAGATGGGTTGCTGAACTGAAGAGAAGAAGCACCAACATGAATCTGTGAATCTGAAGGATCTAGAGAGGTTCAGTATGGAGGAATGGTCTCTGATCTCTTGTCAGGTGTTCTCCGAACTCATCAGGCATTATAGAAGAAGACTCAGAGCTGTTATCTTGGGAAAAAGAGGTTTCAAAAAAGTATTTAATAAAAGGGTACCAACAATTGTGGCCAACGTGCTTTGGAGAAAAGCATTAATTTCATAATGTGATTTACCCCCCATTTTCAATCCTTTTACTTCAATGAAAGGTTAGATTTTTGTAAATTATTTTTTTTTTTTTTAAATAAAAGATCAAAAGGATAATCAATGCAGATTTATTTTTTTACAGCCATATTTGATCATATTTTCCAGGGGTACCAACAATTATATATATATATATATATATATATATATATATATATATACAGACACACACACACACACACACACACACACACACACACACACACACACACACACACACACACACACACACTGTATAGTCTTCGAGTCTCTTCCCTTGTCAAGTTCCATTGTATTTCATTGGGAAGCCACTAATTTAGCCACTAATTATCACTCATGCAGGTAATTTTTTTTAATGTGAGGTAAAATGCAAAAACATGTATGCGCACAATAAGTGCATTGTATCAAATTATTATTTCAAATCTTAGTACATAGTAGTTAAGGCCAGCTAATATAAAGTGGGACTTTTTGACCAAGATGTCAGCACTTCTGACATATTTAAAAACTACTTACAAATTTGACTTAGCTGGCACACAGACATTAAGGGCTTTAGTTGCAAGGTACCAGGAGACTGCAAATCTCCCTGAATTTGTTCTTTAATTACTCAGTGTCTGTCCTCATGTGGTCTGGCATGAAGTAGTCATTCTATTGTGAGCAAGACCCAGTGTGGTCATCAGGGAGATCTTTGTTTCTCATCACTCGCTTGTTGTTTCACACCATGAATCACACATTGTGCTGGTCTCTGCGGTGTCACTGACCCGTACCAAACCGATTTATCGTCAGCCTTTGTTTCTATTTCTCCATCCTCCATCAGAAAACCGCAGAATTGGCTTGAAGAAACAGGATTGGATGACAAACAGGCTGATTTTGAAGTTTAGAAAGGTCTTTGTGCTGTGCACTTACCACTAAACCATAAAGGAACTTCAAAGGTTTTAGAGTCCATGTCCACTGTTTATCACATTCCAAGATTATGAGGGCCAATGACCTTGGCTTTAAGTGTTTCTCTGGCTGTTCTCTCTAAATTTGTGAGGGATGGCCTGTTATCTCTCTCTTTTCTTCTCTGATGACTTGATAATATGTGCCAACGCCTCTTGAGGAGTGTTTAGTTTAATTAGTGCTGACTGTTTTAGATAAATGTTTGGATCAGAGAGACTGGTGCGCATGAAAAAATAAATATCAAAAGAGTCCCTGCTTGTCATATTAGTCTTCCTTCATGTTTGTTCCATAGAGGTTTTTTGATAATGCAGACATTTACATGAAGTGGAAATTGTGATCTAAGATCTGTTTGGTTCAAAGACCCGAGTTCAAATCAGGTTCCTTTTGAGAAGATTATAAGTGGGAGGGATGGACCATTATCAACTAAAATGTGCTTTTAATATGTCGTATCATTTAGGCAGAGGAATCCATGCAGGGCTGAAGGGTTTATTCTCAGATTGTATGAGCGCTAACTTGCTGAGATCCTTAGCTCCGCTTTCTCATATCTCCCCCAGCCAGCTAGTGTGATATGCTGAAATTTATGCTGCGTTGTTAAATAGTGATAGGCTCTTTACTTCTCGCTTGTGATATTACATTGTAGGGCTGGATTTTCATACCAAATGATACTAGGGTTCTTGTATTAAAAATATATGGGGAAATGACTAAAGGCTCTGTGATGTATAGCTACAAAAATATTGAAAATATTGTTTTTAAACCTTTTTTATTTTTATACTAAAAGTAACCATTATTTCAAATCAAGCATTGGAAATGTTTAATTTTACAAATATACAAGTAAAAATCCATTTTAATAATCAAGAGATGTTTTACAAACTGTTTTGACTAAATAAATCGGGTAATATAAGATTTTTATTTATATGCACTAGCAGAAGTTATAAGTAATGCGTTATAGCATTGTATTATGGCACTAAAAATACAGTGCCTTGCGAAAGTATTCGGCCCCCTTGAACTTTGCGACCTTTTGCCACATTTCAGGCTTCAAACATAAAGATATAAAACTGTAATTTTTTGTGAAGAATCAACAACAAGTGGGACACAATCATGAAGTGTAACGAAATTTATTGGATATTTAAACCTTTTTAACAAATCAAAAACTGAAAAATTGGGCATGAAAAATTATTCGGCCCCCTTAAGTTAATACTTTGTTGCGCCACCTTTTGCTGCGATTACAGCTGTAAGTCGCTTGGGGTATGTCTCTATCAGTTTTGCACATCGTGAGACTGAAATTTTTGTCCATTCCTCCTTGCAGAACAGCTCGAGCTCAGTGAGGTTGGATGGAGAGCGTTTGTGAACAGCAGTTTTCATTTCTTTCCACAGATTCTCGATGGATTGATGGTTTTCGATTGGATTCAGGTCTGGACTTTGACTTGGTCATTCTAACACCTGGATATGTTTATTTTTTGAACCATTCCATTGTAGATTTTGCTTTATGTTTTGGCTCATTGTCTTGTTGGAAGACAAATCTCCGTCCCAGTCTCAGGTCTTTTGCAGACTCCATCAGGTTTTCTTTCAGAATGGTCCTGTATTTGGCTCCATCCATCTTCCCATCAATTTTAACCATCTTCCCTGTCCCTGCTGAAGAAAAGCAGGCCCAAACCATGATGCTGCCACCACCATGTTTGACAGTGGGGATGGTGTGTTCAGGGTGATGAGCTGAGTTGCTTTTATGCCAAACATAACGTTTTGCAATACATAAAGCACGTTTTGTTTGGTGTGTCTCCCAGGTGGCTTGTGGCAAATTTTAAACGATACTTTTTATGGATATCTTTAAGAAATGGCTTTCTTCTTGCCACTCTTCCATAAAGGCCAGATTTGTGCAGTATACAACTGATTGTTGTCCTTTGGACAGAGTCTCCCACCTCAGCTGTAGATCTCTGCAGTTCATCCAGAGTGATCATGGGCCTCTTGGCTGCATCTCGGATCAGTCTTCTCCTTGTATGAGCTGAAAGTTTAGAGGGACGGCCAGGTCTTGGTAGATTTGCAGTGGTCTGATACTCCTTCCATTTCAATATTATCGCTTGCACAGTGCTCCTTGGGTTGTTTAAAGCTTGGGAAATCTTTTTGTATCTAAATCCGGCTTTAAACTTCTCCACAACAGTATCTTGGACCTGCCTGGTGTGTTCTTTGTTCTTCATGATGCTCTCTGCGCTTTAAACGGACCTCTGAGACTATCACCAGCCGCGTTTCCATTACCCTTCAAATTGTGCATATTGAAATTGAAAATTGAAAATACGCCCAATGGAAATGCGGCAATTTTGCAAAAAGTTAGCTGATAATACTCTCGGGGGGGGGGATTTTTTTTATAGTTACCTAATACCTACACCATTTGTATCTGATATGAACAAAAACACATTGTGAATTTATATAGTCCGCACTGAATGTTCTAATCACACCGGTGTGATCATACGCTGTAGGGATCAGTGTGCATTTAATAGTTCGCAATTCAGCCTTTTATTCATTTTGAGGACACTACCATCAATACACTACAGTGAACACTACCATAACAATCATGTTTACACAACGCCTCTCTCTACCTCACTCTCGATTTCTCTCAACATGGGGACGAGAGGAGTCTGAGTAAATGAGAAAGCAAAGTAACTTGTGTAAAGGTAAATCTGATATTTTGCTGCAAATGCATTGTTACTTGAAAAAAGTAACAATGTAACAATGCGAGTTAGTAACAACTAACTCGCATTATTTGTAATGAGTTACCCCAACACTGTGCATTAGTGTACAATATTTAAGTTTATTTATTATTTATATAGCAATATTTGTTTGTAATATGTGGGGTAAATATGTATTTTTATATTTCTCTGTTTATATATCCCATCAGTTGAATGCGTTAGATATATATTACATCATGCGTGACTGTCGAAGGCTGTTCTATTATCAAGGCATTAATTATTTATTTGCCATATGAGTGGCCCTATACGGGCCACCTCATCCAGCTAGAGCTCTTTGTTGGATCTCTCCAAGGCTTTCATGAACCCAGCCCAGCAGTAAATCTTCCTCTGCCCAGCTCCGCCACACTCTCCCAATCAATAAAAGATTACTTCTCATCCTCTTGCACTGAAAATGCATTAGCTGGTCTCTCTTAAAAAGAATTCTTCTTACGTTTCGCCACTGCTTTATATCATTACCGAATCGAATCCAGAACTAATAGAGAATGTATTTGGATTATGTGTGGGTATGTACTTTGATGAAAACATGTGGCAGAGAATCAGAGTATTATTGTTTTGTTTTTTGCCACTGTTGCTTCAGGCATATTAATTACTATCATTATATGGAAAAAAGGATGCATGAAAGTAATGATTTCAGGTGTATTATCTATAATCATGCATTTCAGACTTCATTATTGGTGCCAGTGTCCCCTACGTTAAATAAGAGATAGCGAGCAATATTTTCTGCCTTCATGTAATTATATCAGCTCTAATAATGAATGTGAAAGGGCCTTCTTTGTGTGTTCTTGGTGACGACGCATTATTGGTCCATCTGAATTGTCAGTTTAATTTAAGCATATGCCCTCTTTGTGAGTCATGGGCTGAGTCACTTTGGTCTTCAGGGACCTACAGTCATCAATATGCATTAGCAGCACCTTGGCGATCTGCTCCCTCTTCCGCGCTGAATCTGCGGATTTAGCCCTCACGGCCTAGACACTGTGCAGAGCCATTTAGAGGAGATAAATAGAACAATTCACGGTTTTCTTTATTACACAAGCAAGCTGGATCTCACACATAAGCAAGATCTTTATCATGATCATGCAAATCTTTTAAACCCAGTTCACACTAGCTTAGTTCTTTTGGAAGGTGGTTCCGACGTCTATACTGAGCTGTAGTGGACAACATAGCGCCTGTGACGAGAACCAGGTATCCTTGAGCATTCTGTCCTTTTAAGGGTTGTATCTTGACATCACGTCCTGTTTTCAACACGTCATGTTGCAGTCATATTTCAGTTGAACCGCACCAGAGTTCACTATGGAAGCAGACCGAGACCCACATTTAATAACGTTTTCACTGACTTCATACTGTCAGTTGAGTGTTTGAAATAGCTTCCTTTTATGAGCTGATTTGGCTTCTTATCATAAAATGAGGCAGACAATGGATTATTTTATATTATTCTATACATTGATAAAGGCTATGTCGATTTAGTATTGCATTATAAATATACTTAATTATTATGAAAAAACCCAGAGAAGAACTCTGGTAAACCATATATTTTTGCAGTCGTGTATTTATTGTCTTCATGTTCATCATTTTTTTTTATTCAACTACAGCTATAGCTTGAATCCTCTGCCCATATTAGGGATTTCCTGAGGCATATTTGGAGTTTCTGTGTGAGGGCACCCTCCAGCTTCCAGTATTAATAGACAGTAATGCTCACTCCATCCTGTTTTGGGTAAAAATAGAAAAGAAAAAACTGCTCTTTCTAAAGAAATTTTAAAACAGAAGTGTACATGAGGTTTTTTTTTCTCACAGTGGGATCCATAAGAGGTTCATATTTCATATTAAAGACATAGATTTTGCATAATTCCTGACAAAAATTTAGGACTTTTTTTTTAAATAAAATAATATTTTATAATAAATCCATATAACTTTCCAATGATTTATATTCATAGGCTGCATGCATGTTAACAGGTAACCCTGGAGTTTTTTGTAATATAAAAATATTGATATTATTTTCTAATTATTATATTGTCATATTTATTATTTATTCCTCTATTTTGTATTTGTAATAATGAAGGTATTATTGCAATAGTAATATTCCTTATTTTGTCTAATATTTTTATTTAGCAATAATAATAGTACTTATAATCATAATTATTATTATTTTCCTATTAAAATGCAAGCACAACTTTTTTGGCCAAATCGTGCACACTAAGTTTTGCCCGTCATGATTCACACTTATTCAAATGAACCGCACTAACAAAGCAATCACTAGAGTTTGTTTTAATTGAACCAAACCTGCCCAATGTGAGGACACCCATAGGCTTACGCTAAACGCTAAACATCTTACAAATTAGTTTAAATTGTGTTTCTATTGTTCTTTTTTGTTTTTTGCACAATTGTCCTATAAACATATGTTGTATATTTAGATTTACATATATTTGGTAGATGGTCTTATCCAAAACAACTTACATTGCATTCATGTCTACATAACATTGCATTCTCTGGGATCCGAACACGTAAACTTGGCATTGAACACAGCATGTGAGCTGCTCTGAGGACCTACAGGATTTGTAGGTGCGTTACTGTAAATTCTTGCTTTTTTGTGTTTACATACAAACTAACAGATGAATCGACATCAACAACAATTTGCAGGGACCCTTATTGCTAAGAGCTCAGGTCTGTTGACACCATTTTGCTGTACAAAGGCTCAGCATGCGGTGGTTGTTCAGGATGCTCAGACTCTTTGTGACATTTAGATGCTTTTTACAGCTTCACTTGACTGAGGCAGAGGTTGTTTCTTGTTGTTTTTAGTTACACAGAAGCCTCAAGAAACTTGTTTAGGTAAAACGCATGGATCTGTTTTGTTTAGTTGTCTGAACAACTGAGTCTCAGCTTTTCCATCCTCCTCAATGACAGATAGAGTTTTCTAGCTTTATTCATATGTGACATGCTTAGCTCATTACCAGCTATATAGATGTACTGGATATTGACTACACTGTCAGATTTCATCACTTACTGTATAGATGGGCAGTCCTAGAGATTTGGTTTGAATAAATCAGTGTAAACTGATGCATGACTACAGCTTCTTTTATCCTCCTCTTGCTCTTTTACTTTCAAGTGCACACGCAGATGGTCCCATTGCCATGTGAATCACTTCTTAGAACCCTGAGGAGGTTACATCAGAAGAGTGACTGTGCGTGTTAGGCTTGTCACGATTATCTAATATTTTGTCTCTCAAATGAATAGTGATTTGATTTATGATTTATTTTGCTAAAGTTTCACAGGATATAATGACATAAATAGCATACTAAATAATAATTAAGAACAATATTATAATACCAAAAATTCTACTCCAGTTTGTAAAGTCATTAAAACAGTATCATTATGAAATATTATGTATTTTAAAATATAATTTTATTGCTGTGAAGTAAAAGCTGAATTTTCAGCATTATTACTCCATTCTTCAGTGTCACATGATTCTTCAGAAAAAGCTGATTTGGTGCTCAAGAAACAAATATTTTTTTATTGTTATCCATGTTGAAAACAATTGTGCTGCTTAATATTTTTGTGGAAACTGTGATACATTTTTTTCAGGATAATTTCATAAGAGCATTACATAATGAATAAGTTCAAAATAAGTTAATTTGTGAAAATATTGTGTAACATTATAAATGTTTTTGTGTCACTCATGATTCAATTTATGCATCCTATGCATGAATAAAAGTATTATTGTTTATTAACCTCATCTCTTTCAAAGATCGTATACAGACTCAGATTACTATTGTTCAACATTCACTGCTGAAAAGAAGATATCGTAGTGACCTCAAAACTTTGAGCTGTGTGTGCTTGTGTGTAACAAAAATGAAAAAGGGAGGGAAAACAAAACTAGGCATTTTGTGGATTTAAAAAAAAAAAATCTGATATTTGGATAAAAATATGTGATTTATACGGAAAGTGCTCCGTGATCATCACAGTTATCTTGAATAATCAGATCAAGTAATCAGTAATCACAATCAGTGATTATGTAATAATCACAAAGGGCCTAGTGTGTTCGTGACTTTCTTGTGTGTGATGTAACTTTTTTCTTTTTGAGCTTCAGAACTTCTCCTTCGAGAGAACTTTCTATGCAAATGCACCCATTGAGGAGTTTGTCATTCTTTCTCAGACATGTTTAGTCATCATCGCCTGCTTCAAATATAATTGTCACCAAACCAGATAATGACTTGGATTAGTTTAGGCTTTTGTTTGGATAAGAGTATTCGTGGGCATTTAAACAATACTGCCAACCATTCCGCTCCATCTGTTCTTTAAGAAAAAGACATCAGATATCCGTTCCCATACTGGACCGGGATGACATCAGAAAGCTTTGTGCGTACCATCAGTGGAATCCACAGCATAAGACATTGCATTTCGTGACTGCTTAATTCTTCTGTGTGGCGTGTTCCTACTTAAACGTGGCTTTCTCTATCTCTCTGGCTCAGATTCAGGTCACTCCCTATAACACAGATGGTGCCTAGCCTCAGTGATGGATGCTGGAGTATCAGGCGGTTCCGCAGAGCAGAGCGATGCATGTGGAAGTCTTTATCGTACCAGCCGATTGGCAGTTCATCAGAGCACTGCAGCCTCTTGCAGTAACTCATAGCCGGGCATTTTATCCTTATTCTCCTACAGCCACTCTCTTTTCTGATACAGATTTAAAGCAGACGCAATGTGTTCCACAGTTTGTCTGCAGGGGCTAGACCTACAGAGAGAAAAATAATCTTTCTTGAGTGTGATAAATTCCTACTGCTTTTTGCCTATTCAATGATATTTCAGTTATGTAAAGATTCTGCCAGATGGAGACCTTGAATTTAATTGTCCTACTTCACAAATCTATTCAGAACTCTTTATTTGACTTCGTCTTTGGGGTTGCGCAGTATGAATGGGCAAATAAATATATATTTTTTAAGTGTGGTTAAGCTCTGTGGTCTGATGTTTTTACTGATCTTGGGTGGATTTTTTTTATTGGATTACAAATTTGTTAGATTTAAATCCACAATATTTAACTTGTACAAGATGCAACCGACCTGACGTCACTCGTGCTCCTGCTATGTGCAAATGTCACCCTGGGTTTTTGTCACTAGATGGTCGGAGAAGCATGGCCAGAAAATGGAGTGTAATCACACTCTCTGCAGCTATGTGTGAATAGTATAAAGCAAGCGATGTGTTGGGAGAATCATACACGTATAATCTCATGTTTGTATGCATATGTTCATGTTTTGTCATACTCACTAGGAGTGTAAAATTACATGGTTTCAATATTGAGTCTGTGGGTTGTCTAAATGACTAAGTTGTATAATTAGGCTGTTTTTTTGTTTTGTTTTTATTGCATCTGACGC